>NW_009927064.1:0-6557 GCF_000696875.1 Nestor notabilis | reverse complement strand
GGACACAGTGAAAGAGTGAGGTGGTGAGGGGCAGCCTGTGGTTTCCCTGGATGAGGTGCGTCTGTATGAATCAGACCCCATGTGGTTTGTGGCTGCTCACCCACAGGACAACTTGGGGGAGATTTGTGGCTGCTCACCCACAGGACAACCCACAGGTCTGGGAAGTCCCAGGAAGGTTTCACAGAGCCATGCCCAGGTCCCTTAACACAACCGCTGCAAATCCTAAGGAGGCTTCTGTGCAGTACAGAGGGAGAGCTTTCCCAAAGAAAGGACCACCAGCAGAAAAAGCTTTCCATGGAAAAGTTGTTATAGTCCTTGATAGTTATCTTCCCCTTGGGAAGCCCTAGAGAGCAGAGAGGCTGGAAGGGGTGCCTTCTCTGCTTGCTCTGTTTGCAATATCTGCACTTCCTTCCTAGGTTTGTGAGTATCATTTTGCTTTCAAAGGAGCGTGGAGTGTAAAGCACATAAAAGACTGTAAATCTTGTTGGGCGAAATGGGGGATAGAGGAGGAGGTCAAAAGAGGCTGACAAAGATCATGTTAAGAAGACTATGTTAAAGATCTTTTGGATGTATATGCTGGAGATACCGTGGTTCTCTGAAAGGAATGGTGAGGTGGGTCAGCTTTCCATTGTATCTTGGCTATCTTTGAGCTGATAGGAGATGTTTCCATTGGGCAGTGTCCCAGAATTACTATGACAGTCTAGCAGGCCCTGCACACAGTTCACTTCCTTTTTCTCTTTTATAGGAAAAATGCAATAAGTGGCATTACAGTTGTATGAAAAAATGCTGTAATATCAGAATGTTTTGGAACAGAGTAACTATTGGATAAGACTAACTCAAAATAGATCAGAACTGGTGTTGACTGTGAAGTTCACACGATCATGTAGCCAATGAATAGAATATAGCATTGGTGATAGTACTGTCAGATTAGTCCCAGTCTAGCTTATCTCTTGATCCCTTCTCTGGTTGTAAAGCAAACCTGCTATTTCTTGTCATACCATTGAATAATAAGTACTAGGTGGTTGACGTCTGTCCTCGGTTCAGCTGAACCCAGGACAACGTCCATTCATACAATTACGATGCTTCATACTGATAAGCTTCTTCCACAGGTAGGGAAAAAGAAAACCCATGTTAACCGGGGCCTTAGTGAGGCTCTGTGGCAGAGCCCTGTAAGGCATAATAGAAAGTCATTTACTGTCAGAGACAGAGGCCTATTCTCAGTCACAGCAGTTGGTTGAAGTGTTAGTTTATATTCACTGAGGATCTGGCTGTGAGACCTGGTTTGGCACTGTTATCCCATATTTACACTAGCATAAGCCAGTTGGAAATCAGCAAGAATTTGGGGTGTGGTTCCTCACAGTGAACATTATGACATCAATTTTGGTTTAGTGCTTTCTTGTTGGGAAAAGCGAACACATTTATAAGTGTAATAGAACAGAAAATTAAGAGCCACCTTTTGGCAAGAAAGCTGCAATTACCATAAAGCAACATGATTTATATGCCAGTTCTTTTTTTATTGGCATCTCTGAGCTGCAGTTACATTATTCAAGCTGAGCATTTCCTGAGGACAGCATGTAAATGCTCACAACTACAAGATTCTTCTCCTTTTGTGTTCAATTTAAGCAGGTTTTAAAAATTATTTTCAGTCTTGAGATAGGGAAAGCATTCTCATTGTATGTACATGCCTTTCATCATATACCAGCTAAGATGCTCTTTCATTCTCAGTAATTCAGTGACACAGTTTGACTGTTGTTAACTAAAGTAATTATTTGTCTTCGAATGGCACCTAAAAAAGAGGCTGGAGATAGGGTTCACTGATGGGAGGAGATTCAGTCATTTTCTTCTGACCTTTAGAGAATGAAGCAAGTTTTCGCTGCCTTGCTGAAATGCAGTAGGAGACTTCCTTCCCCTGCCTTCTACCTAAGACTTACCGGAAGCAACACTTAATGGAGAGATGGTAGCCTGTTTGCAATGCTGTGTCTCTTACAAGGTGAAGAGACAGATACATAAATTAGCTTTCAATTTACTTAGAAGTCCAGCTCAAAGGGCTTTCATCTGGTCTGGAAAACTCAATATGGTTTTCGTTCTTTTTCGCACAACTCACTGCTAATGGCACTGCAACAGCTAAGATCTGTTGATGTATCAGAGCTTTCAGATATCCATTTCTTGGTCTTTAACATCAAGCAGCTCTTGACTCTGTTTTTTCCTACTAAAAAAATACCCTGAGTATATGGTGTCTGTTGCATTGCCCACTTCTTTCCCCATCTCTTCTCTGAAAGGTAGAGCATGTTGTGGCATGGAATTGCAAGGAGCTTGAATGCAGCTGTTGGGGTAATTGAACACTTGGAATTTAAATTGCATCTTCTCTTGTTCCATACTTTGTCCAAGTGCAGTTCAAAAGCTTGCATAAGATTATGATGCAGTTTCAGATACTGTTTCTGAAAGCTCCTGATGCTCGGACACAGGCAAATCAGAGAAAATTCTGCACAGAGTAACACAGATGATTAGAGGGGCTGGCAGGATTGCTTACAAGGAAAGACTGAAAATGTGTAATGTGCCTAACTTGGCTAAGCAGCAGGCAATGTTGGACAGGATCATCCTCTAGATGGTTTGTGTGCCAGATGAAGACAAACGAGAGGAATCAGTGTGGGCATGTGAAATGGGAGAAACCCAGAGGTAGGAAGCAGTTAGGCTGAATAGCAGCCAGTGTTATAAAGAGAAAGTCTTTAGTAATCAACAAGTCTCAGCCTCTTTCATACTGGGAATTCCCAGCATCTCAGTCTCCTCTCCTGGGAGGAACAGGCTGGAAAAAGAGAACAGACCAAATAAGAAGGGCAGACAGGTTGCAACCCAGCCTTTTCCAGGTGGAATAATTTATTTATTAAATGTGGCATGGTTTTCTAAGAAAATGTTGGAAACCCCTTGAAACATAAACACAGACAAGCCAGTGTACCGGTGAATGCTCCACAGGGGTCTATTAGGAAACTGTAGAAGGATGTATTAGAGGGCCTATAAAGAGTTGTTCCATCTCTAAACTGTAAGATTTATGCCAAATGCACTCAGCAAACAAAGAGAAGCTAAAAATAAAATCACAAGGCATAATGATTTCCAGTTGTATTTACTTCCCACCTCCTTCCAGTGATCAGACATCAGTTGGCAGTTTTAATCCCTCTTAATTCAGGGTCACTGATTGCGCCATTCTCAAATAGCGTGGCTCAATTTGTGCCACGTGGATTTCTCTCTGGTGAGCAGTTTCTATGACAGAGTTTTCAACTTTTTTAACTTCTCTGATTTTTTAATTTCTTTTGTGTATGTACAGGCAATACCTTTTTCCAAGGTAATCCAATCAGTATTGTATTTAAGTCATAGAAAAAGAGGAAAGAATAATATCAATCGAAAGAACATCATGGGTACCCACTCTCTACTTAGTCTAGCTCAATAGCTGTTCTCAATGCACACAGGTCATACAACACCATGATTGTGTAAAAATATGTCCTATTGCCAGGTACCATATCTTTTACCTTTGATCTAGCACCTAGAGATATTGCTGGTCCAGCAATGTCCATACTTACTCTTTCAGCCTTTCTGAAGTTCATCCTAGCGAAAAGGCACAGGTAATTTACAAACCACTTAAACAGTTATATAGAAGCCTAATACAAAATTCTTATTGTGCTTGTCAAGTTCTGATAATGTGATTATATGCCCAAGAAACAGGGACCTAGACATGTTTTTGTCTTTTGTACAGTATAAAATCTGGTACTACTTACTTAACTAATACATTTTCCTGCTTAAAATCCCGGTAAAATGAGAAGAGGTGTACTTTCTTTTCTTCTTTTTTGCTCCTACAATGCTTTTGGGAAACCCTGCTGTTGTAATGATTCATGGTGACTAAGAGATGAGCAATCTTTTATGAGTTTCAGAAGGCACTTGTTTCTTTTCCTGGAATTATGTGGATTCTGTTCACGCAGTCACTGAAAAGTTAAACAGATAAATTTAGCAGCAGGAACATTTCCTCTAGGACTCTGGCTAGAATAGAATCATAGAATAGTTAGGGTTGGAAAGGACCTTAAGATCATCTAGTTCCAACTCCCCTGCCATAAGCAGGGACACCACACACTAAACTATGTCGCCCAAGGCTCTGTCCAACCTGGCCTTGAACACCGCCAGGGATGGAGCATTCACAACTTCCTTGGGCGACCTATTCCAGTGCCTCATCACCCTCACTGTAAAGAACTTCTTCCTTATATCTAATCGAAACTTCCCCTGTTTCAGTTTAAAGCCATTACCCCTTGTCCTACCACTAGAGTCCCTAATGAAGAGTCCCTCCCCAACATCCTTGTAGGCCCCCTTCAGATATTGGAAGGCTGCTATGAGGTCTCCACGCAGCCTTCTCTTCTCCAGGTTGAACTGCCCCAACTTTCTCAGCCTGTCTTCATAAGGGAGGTGCTCCAGTCCTCTTATCATCCTTGTGGCCCTCCTCTGGACTTGCTCCAACAGCTGCATGTCCTTTTTATGTGGAGGACACCAGAACTGGACACAATACTCCAAGTGAGGTCTCACGAGAGCAGAGTAGAGGGGCAGGATCACCACCTTTGATCTGCTGGTCACATCTCTTTTGGTACAGCCCAGGATACAGTTGGCTTTCTGGGCTTCAAGCGCACACTGCCTGCTCATGTTGAGTTTCTCATCAACCACCACCCCCAAGTCCTCCTCCACAGGGCTGCTTTGAATCTCTTCTCCACCCAGCCTGTAGCTGGAAAGAATCTGCCAAGGGCAGAGCAAAGGGTTAAATTTTGTTGCTAGTTTGTGTGTTTTTTCCTATTGAAAACAGTAGCTATATAGGAGTAATAGAGCAGTACTTGGCCTTAAGCCTTTCTGAACAGCCAAAAAGTGCTGCATTATCTGGATATTCTTTTCCAGACTTTCTCCCTCCAGGAGAAAACTGATGTACTGGATGTTCTCGAAATAAATGAATAGCATTGTAAACATACAGCCTCATAATTAACCCTAAAATGAATGCTGAAGCTTTCTGGGATGATGGTCTTGGAAACCCAGCTGTGGTAGACAGCTCTGAACTGCAGCACTGCACTAAGGAGAGGATTTGTAAGAGGGGACCTGTGAGATTAAAGGAAATGTGATAGATGAGAGAGAGAGTGGAAGCTAAAATCAAAATAAGCCTGCCTTCCTTCCTTCTTTCCTTTCCTCCCTCCCTCCTTTCCTTTCTTCCTTCCCTCCCTCCCTCCTTTCCTTCCTTCCTTCCTTCCTTCCCTCCCTTTTTTTTTTTCCAAAGTAAGAAAAGTGAGGGGGGAGGGGGAAGAACTTCCCCAGCAGGGTTCAATTGGAAGTCTTAAATCCCTAAATAAATGCCTTAGGAAATAGGTATTGATCCTTGCCTTGACAATAGTGCCAAAGACATTCATCAAAGGGCCAGGTGAAAAGACGGGGGTGGGGAGGGGTGGTGTTCATTTATTTTGTTGCATTTGTTTGTTTGTTTTTCAACATCCTATGAACACAAGTGGTTTGAGAGGGGACTTTTTCGTAAATATTTTGCACCTCATCCCATGCCCCTTACATGTTTTAGAAATAAGGAAGATGAAGTAAAATTGCTTCAGTCTTTTCCTTTCCTGCAGTCTATTTAGATGAAGGAGTGTGCAGTAATTGCCATTAGGCATCTGGCTTCCTCCCAGAGTGGGCACATGCCTGATTTTTCTTATTCCCCATAAATGTTCTTGGGTTTTCCCATTTGCCTTTAAAGATGTTAAACTTAGGGCACTGTGCCTCAAGCTCTGTTTATTGAATTTCATGCTAGGACGAGTAAGAGTGGGTTAATAAACTTGTGCTTGGTTTCTCTCTCTCTATATGTGCTCTTCCTTGACCTTGCAGCTGCTTCGTACATCTCACACAGCTGCTGGTGCTCTTTCACATGTCTGACGGGGTAAGTGGAAACAGGTATTCCTGGTGAACACTGACTGCTCCCTTCTTGTATTTTAACTCTGTTCCCAACAGCTAACAAGATGGTCTAATTCAAGGGTCATTTACAAGGTGGAATGTGAAGGGCCTGTTTTAGAACAGGGGAAGGGGCAAGTTCTGCTCTCTTTCCAGTAGGTGTGTGTGCAGGGAGGACTCTTAAGCCAGGGTACTTGAAAGGAGGACACACCATGGATTTAGTTTTAGCGAGGTAATTTTCTGTGTGGAAGTCCTCTTGTCTGTCTAAGCATGAACTCTTTTGTCTTTGTCCTGCATAAATTTATAACTGGTGAGAATGCTGAAGGACCTTTGCCCTGATTTATTTTTCCCTTTAAGTTGTTTAGTTTTGAATGTGTTAGGAGATTAAGTGTGCTTAGAATGACTTCTGTGGCCTGTGTGATTCCACATTGCTGGCTCTTAATCCAACTATAGACACTAGCCATGGCTTGGACTTGAAATGTTCAGGCTGTGCTTAGGTGCTTAGGACAGAATAAGATGAGCCTGCTTGGTCCTGGGTATGTAGTATTTACCCCTATCACCAGGAACAGAGGTCAATTGCCGAGGTGAGAGGCCGCCTCCAGCCCCGGAGC
>NW_009927063.1:0-20868 GCF_000696875.1 Nestor notabilis | reverse complement strand
GGCGGGAGTTACGGTGTACTGTTAACGAGCAGAGGTCAGTTTTACTGCCACCGCTCTGAGAACATCGCAAGAAAACCGAAGGGGGCTCTGAACGCTTCACTGACCACCTCATGTAGCGGCCTCCAAGCACCTGAAGCTTTCGCTCTCCGGAGAAAAAAAGTCCCATACGCAGTGGTAGTTTGAATGGGACGAAGCGCAGGCACAACATCCCATGATACACTTTAGAGGCTTGTTTTCTCTCAAAGCACCAATCCTTCTGTGGCTGGGAAGGTGAACATTTAGTCAGTGTTTCCCGGGTATCCCGCACCTGTGGTGCGACTGATCCTCTGGGAGATGAGCAAGGAGGACGTTTCAAGAGTGCGTTTCTTGGGCTTCTGCACTGCCCCAGAGCCATAGCAACAGAACTGGAGGAGGCCGGCAGGTTAGGCGTAACCGATCTTCCAGACATGATGGACTTGTTACAAAATGGGTGCACAAGTCCCTTCCAAATGTGGAATCAGTTTGGACTGAGGCACTGCAGGTGGCTGGTGGAAAAGCCTTGAGAACTACTGCAGTGTAAGCAGTTTGGTGCTTATGTTATATTAAAAAAAGTGCTCTGTACTTAAAAATCAAGCAGAAATTATTATTTGATATTTATTATTTTGATCTCTTTATGATCTATGTTAAGAGGTTTTTGCTTTTCTAACCGTACAAAATATTTTAAATTACAATTCAATATAAGTCTTTATAAAAATCACTATTAGAGCTAGGTTGCGCCAACAGAAATTAAGATAATCCAAGTAAATCCATGAACACCAGAATTTAACGAAACCTGGTTTTCTGCAGCTTTCTTCTGTGGAGGTTTTATAATGTCTAAAACTGTAGCTGAGTTCATGTCAGAGCCCCTTCTCAGTGGAGCTGTTGGAGTATTTGTGTCTAGGCAGTTGTTACCTATAGAGCAATCTGCTTAAACCCACAACCAGTATCTCAGGGCGAGAATTCTTCATTCTACTTACCTGGCACTGTTGTTGCTTTTCTGGGAGGCAATGACATGGCTTGAAGTGCTCATTTTTGCCAGGGATCTTTGTGTTTATGTCATCATTGCTGCCATTAGAGAGTCATCAATCCTCCAGGTTTCTCGGGAAGACCTCATGTTCCAGATCTGAACTGTTCATGCTCCAACTTCACGGATTTAATAATGTAAAATATGAGTAAATAACCTTTTGAAGAAAATGTTGGAGAAGTGATTTTTTCCTGTCACGTAAGGGAGCTTTTACCATACAGTTCCAATTCCATTAGAAGGTAGCTTTGGAGTCGATGTTCTAGTAATGGGGGTTTTGTTTGTTTGCTTTTCCAAGATAGGTAAATGCTTGAGTCAGGAAGGAAAAAAGATGATCTTGTGTTTGTATCTGCAGAATGTTCTTTTTAACTTTGTACTAAATAGGCCATTGTTGATCACTTCAGGGCAGAAAGAAAGGGAAAAGGAGGGACTCAACCCTAAAATACGAAACTCTGGTTTGATTTGTTTTTTTTTCTGCATATTGATCCAAGGTCTGAGCTTGGACTTTCTTTTGGTTTCCATGGTGACTTCGCAGGGAGCGAAGGAGGTTCCAGTCAACCTCTCACTCAGTTCGTCACTCATTAAAAAGAAAAATCTGTGCCAGAGAGAGACCCGTTCGCAATGCACAAGCACTGAGAGCGCGGGGCAGAGCCGCGCCGCGGCCCCAGCACCCTGGGGAGGAGCCCGGCTCCTGAGGTGCTGCGTTTGTTCCAGAAGTTGCTGCTCTGCCTGACGTTACACACTGAATTGTCAGAGCACGGCTCAAACAAAGGCCCGGGCAGGTGAAGCTAGCTTCGGGTCACTGCCATGGGCTCCGGGGCAGCAGCACGCTGGATACAGGCGTACTGCAATCATGACTTTATTTTTAATTATTTGCTATTTTCACCCACTGAACCATTTTCAGCATCTGAGTTGGCAGTTTTCTAGAACACTGTCTTCTCCTGTGCAGTGTGACTTTTTTTTTCTTAACTTTCCCTCTGAGAATTGGGTTACAAAAACCATCTGAAAAGGATTTATGCATAGTTTTTCTTAATAAAATATGGTTGCTTTTTTAAGACAAGGTTTTAGTGGTTGTGGAATACTACCATTACTGTATCGAAACACAACAAGTCACTCCCCAGTAAACACAGTCTTTGGGCTAAAAGCAGAGATCAAACAGATCCCATGTGTCTGCATTGCTATTCTGGAATGTGATTTCTCTCCCAAGACTGACTTCAGAAGAGAGAATCCTAAAAAAGGATTGGTCACAGGAATAAATTACTATGTATGTTTGCCAGAGTTAAGTCAAACATCTCAGTTCTTGGCCATCAAAACTAGGAACAAAAGTGAAAGTCAGGATCATAGAATCATAGAACAGTTTGGGTTGGAAAGGACCTTAAAATCATCTAGTTCCAGTCCCCGTGCCATGAGCAGGGACACGTCGCACTAAACCATGTTGCCCAAGGCTCTGTCCAACCTGGCCTTGAACACTGACAGGGATGGAGCAAAATAATAACTAAGAACATTCTCTGGGAAAAGTTGGAATATTTCTGCTTTTAAATATCAGTTGAGTCAAACTTTCACCCCACTTCTGGGGTATGAAGGCACCAAGACTCCAGGAAAAAATAAAGTCTTGTCTGAGGTGCTGTTAGATCTCGGAGATGAATACTGAGGAAATGAGATGTTACAGGGGGTTTATCTACAGTACCATACTATAGTGCATTTGCACCAGAAGGAAAAGAAGATCCAACAAGGCTTCATGATTGAAAACTGATCAAGTTTTTTATACCTACTAAGTATTTGATACTTAATCCTTGGAACTGCTTTTATCATGCGCTTACCCATCTGCTTTAGAATAGAGTGCAGACTAGTATTGACATGGATAATGACATATTAAAGGATTTTACCCATAGAATGGAAGACAGAATTCTGCAGACTGGAGAGTATCCTACTTCAAATACGGTTAAATAACAGAGAACAGAGTATGCATTATGTTATATTTATAACAAGCCAGTACAAAGTCTGCAATTTTTTTACTCCAATGTTATAATTGTAATTCAATAGAAAAAAGATCATAGTTATCAGTGACTGAAACAATTGTCAGAACATATTTAATTAAAGGCTTAAGCATTCACCGAGTTCTATTTTTTGAGGTCAAGAAACTGGCAGGTAATGCGCATTTCAAAAGCCAGCCTAAGACAGTCATGGTAGAACAATCTCCATCTGAGGACTGTTGAACACCATTCAGCAGAGCTGTAAATTTGGTGAAATGGTGTAAAAAGACTTTACAGGCTGTAGCTTACTGCAGACACTGGAATGTGTATGTATATGACTGAAGTACTGCTCTAGCTTTAAACAAGCATCAAAAAGCAAAGATAAATTCAGGATTAAATGTCAAGTGTCAGAAAGCAACTTATGGTTTTCTTTAATAAGTTATTTAAAAATATATCAGTCTTCCATTCTTAGGACATCTAGAAGGCAGTTGAATTTGAAGTCAGCTGTTTGCTAGGAGCAATAAATATACACCGAATTTGAGAACAGCAATGCACAGGGAACATCCTCACAAAGGTATTGCTTGCTGCTTGAAGCCCTTTTTAAGGTACTCTAAGCAAAGAATTCAGCAGTGAGCCAGGATATATGGGCCCTGATCTGAAGGAACTCTTATCCTGTTGAATGCCAAACAGCCCAGAAACAAACACATTCCCCAGTAATGAAGGAACGTAAAACTTCTCAAGTCCAAAATCCATAGACAAGCTTGTAGAACAATAAACTAATTATTGTAAAATATTATATTTTGGATTACCATTGCAGTTATTCCAATAATGATGTAGTTTGATGCACTTTCTATGCCATTTCATTTTTAGGCTCTGCTATTGTGGCACTGAGTGGAAGGATGCAGGGAAAACACCAGGAAGAATTATGAATGAAACTAAGGAAATCATTGACATCGATTTGGAGTTAATGAAAAAGGTATTCACTTTATAATGTGTTTCAACGGTGTTCAGCAAGTAAGAAATAACTAATTTGGTGCTGAAACCAATAGTTATATTCACAGAGGCTACAGGTGAGGGCATTTTTCTTAAGAACCACAAGAACTGACCAGCAGCTCTGCCAACTGGCATGGCAACATATTCCTTACCTGGGAATAGGCGGGAGGGCAGGGATGGTGTTATCTTTAAAAAAATAGGGAAGTTTCCTGGCACTACATCTGAGAACAGCAGATTGGGTATGTGATCTTTTAGTCCAGTATAGCCTAAAAGCTCAAGAGCCAGATGAGTCACACACAGAGGTACTGTGAGTAAATGTAAATTTTGGGCATGTAGGTTTGGTTTGTTTGGATTTGCCTGCACCAGACTAGCAGGTTGTAACTGGCACAAATGTTACTCCTGCACACGAACAACAGAAACACGGAACTGAGTAATGGGCTATTGCACGGGGCTGCTTTGGCAGCTCAGACACTGAGTTGTTCTGTAGGGAATGAGGCCAAAGCCTCAGGCCTTTCTGGAAGGTTCAAAAGGTGGGTCGGGCATAACGGTCTAGAGAAAGCAAGCTGATGGTAGACAAGCAAGAGCATTCAACTTGCTCATCCCTAAAATGCTGAACAGGCCACACTGCTGGAACTTGAGCCACAAGCTCAGATCTGAAGGAGCTTTAGTCTTACCTGGGGACCTGGCAAACCAAGTAACACTGATGGTGTGGAGTGCCAGTCTGTCCTAGGTTCAGCTGCAGCAGTTGTTTTTCTCCTTCTCAGTAGCTGGTGCAGGGCTGTGTGTTTGACTGTAGCCTGAGAACAGTGCTAACAAAACACCGATGTTTTCAGTTGTTGCTCAGTAATGTTTACTCTGAGCAAGGACTTTCTCAGTCTCATGCCTGCCAGAAGAGGAAGCAGAGACGGGACACCTGACCCAAACTGGCCAAAGGGGTATTCCATAGCACAGCACGTCATGCCCAGTATAGAAACTGGGGGGAGTCACCCAGAAGGCCCAGATCAGTGCTCGGGTTGGGCTGGGTGTCAGTCGGCACGTGGTGAGCAATTGTATCCTCTCTCCTTGTTATTTCCCTTATCACTGTTATTGGTGGTAGCAGCAGTGGTTTGTATTATACCCTAGTTACTGGACTGCTCTTATCTCAACCCGTGGGAGTTACATTCTCCCGATTCTCTTCCCAGTCCCTCTGGGAGCAGGGGGAGGAAGAAGTAGGGGAATGAGTGAGTGTGGTTCTGAATTACTGTCTGGGCTTAAACCACGACATGTTTGGCTTGTAGGTGCTACTTTAATGCTAGTAGTAACAGAGCATGACAGTACATACTGATAGTACAATACTGATTCAGGCTCAAGACACTTTCACCAGGTGTAAGCTGGATGAGCAGCTGAAGTTTGTATAAGCCTGTCAGTTCTTGTCAGCTAAGGATCACAGCTATGAAATGCCAGGAATTAAAGTTCTGATAATAAATGAGTCATGTTAATTAAATCATTGGGCAACATAGAAACCCCACACAATTTATTTGCCATCTCAACTGCCTGACATAAAAGAATCAGGGGAAAAAAATAAAAAAATCACATTCTCCTATTCCTGCACAGGAATATCTTACCTATCCTAGAAATAGCACTGCAGCTACTGTTATAGAGAGCTGGAAATGCATGGTCTCCAATAATGAAAATATGATTAGTGAGATTACTTCCTGCTGGCAAGTGCTCACCCACAGCCTCACCCATCCATGATGAAAATAACTTTAGTTCCTGGTCATTGCAAAGGGGGTGCACAAATAGTTAGTTTCATGGATGGCTACATCAATATTTGGCAAGAATATAAACCCTCCTTTAGCTGTATGCTAGCCAACCTGTCAGTGCTTATAGTCAAGATTATACAGTCCGCAGGCAAACAAAAATGCTGAATTCCTCAGGGAGCAAATCTAAATATACCCTGGAGTATATTTACATTGGAGGCAAGGCCCATAACCTTTGAAAGCCAGGCCTACAGTAGAGTACATTTGAATTATGTCTTGCAAGTAACTTAAGTAGCAGTAAGTAGCCTAGAGCTTATGAATAGCCACACAGCAGCAGAAAGCACCTCTTGGCGTGGCACTTGCATTACTTTTTTTCTTTTTTCCCTGTATTGCAGAGTTAAACTTTTAATTAAAATTATTAGAATTAATTTCCATAAAACCACAGTTTCTCTGGGACAGTTTCTTCAAGCTCTCTTGGATCCTTGCTCATATCTTACAATTGATATTTTCTGTTTTGTTAGCTGTTTTTCCTAGCTCAGTGAAAACAGGGTTTTCAATCGGTTCCTTTTCCTAGACCAACCAATAACCAAAGCAAAACAACCGGAGAAATCCAAGTTTTTTTTTAATGTACAGTTTTATGTAAAACACTACAACTGAGAAAAACGTGAAACTATAACCCTCACTATAACTATAATTGCTGAGGTGCCTGATCTTGCGTTCCTTCAGTTTAACCACTGTGAAAAGGAGAAAAATAGTCTCAGGATCTGATCCTCATGAGCATACTAAGAGCAATATAATACTTTGCGTTTCCTTAACTGGGCTTTGGGTCAATCCTCACCCCAACTATAAGATTTGCTTTAGAAATTCAAGAGGGAAAAGCTGAAAATATTACTGCAAGATGAGCATCCTGGGGTGATCACCTCATACACTTCTTCACCAGGAGCTTTCCAAACAGAAAGGTATGCATATGCTAGCTGAAAAGTATCTCCACTGGTTTCAGTGCTGTTTCAGACATGAAGATCTGGTGGCGTTGGAAAGAAAATCCAGCCCAGTAAGTCCCAACAGACAGAATTTTATTCAATCAGTTTCATCCTTTGTCACCAGAAGGTTATTTCAAGTAAGAAAGGGAAAGGGGGTACAAGTTGAATAAATACCCAGCCGGGATTCAGAGTCACCCTTTTCAATCCATGTAACAGATTCATAATTCAGCTGAATGCATTCAGTACTGCTCTTTTAAATCTCTAAGCCCGTGAAAAATCACCATGTTCTTACTGGAAGATGCTGTGTTGATGCAGTATGAGCATTAAACAATACAGATTAAGACCACGTTGCTAGGAACAGCATTCAAGGATACCATTTTCTTTTGCCATCACCTCTGTTCCTCACACAGAAAGACTCATTTTAGTTTTTTGGAAACGAGAGAGAAAGATGAAGAAATTGCTGCCAAGCTTTGTCTTAAATCACAGCATACCCACGGCAGCTGCTTTACCATTTCCCTTCATGGTATCTTAGCTGTTCAGCAATAATTTACCTGTTGTCTTTGATCAACAGTTATCTTAAGTGCCACCAACCAGTCCGACTGAATCTTTAACAGCTCCTATGCAGGACAGTCTAGTAAAGGGAAGATGTTATTCACAGATCATTCTTTTCAGTCAGAGAACAGGCATCTCCTGTATCAGGACACTAAGAAGTGACACAGGAGAAGAACATGGCTCCTGCCCACACTTTGAACAGCACTATTCCTGGAATCCGGTATTCCCACTTCTGGAAGAAGAGTCAAAACAGTATTCCTAAAATTGCTTGCCACCACCTTCTAAGTGCAAGAATTGCAGTAGTATTAGCACAGCTGTCCAGACATCATGTATATCTTTGGTTAATCTCTTAGTTAATACATTTCCAGCAACTATTATTACAGGCCTTTTGTGGTGGAACTTTACTGCAACAGTTCCAGTACTCTCACTGATAGAGATTTTAATAGTGCACAGTCTTTACAGAGTGACCCTGCTACACGGGCTTTATAAATGCTTCACAAAGTGTATGAACACTGGAGCGCTCATCTGCGTGACATTGGTAATTATAGGCATTCATGCCTTCCAGTATTTATTAGGGTCTTTGATCTTTTGACTCCTGCTGCTATAAGGCATCAAGCTACAGCAGAAAATACCCCCAACAAACAAACCACTTATCCTTTGTATTTCCATTCCTTAAATGTTCCTCAGGAGGCAGAAACATAACATAACATAGCATAACATAACACAGCATAACATAACACAGCATAACATAACACAGCATAACATAACACAGCATAACACAGCATATAATAACATAGCATAACATAACGTAACATAACAACATAACATAGTCACTAGACAAGTGACAACAGGGATTTCTTTGTATAGCTGCTGACTGGTGGATGTAAGTAACAGGTAATGAGTTTTCAGTCCCTGCTTGAGTGCACTGCTAAACACTAATGATTCACAAGTCCAGACTGGTGATAGTATAGTTCAAACCATTTGATAGAGCAGCTGTTTCATCCCGAACTGATGTGTGCCTCCCAGAAGGAACCAAACACCTGACACTGGATCTGAAGTGGTGAAGAGACTCTGTATAGGGCTTTGGGCAATAGGGAGGAGTATTAAGGGTCCTTTCCTTGTTGAACACATGAATTCTTCACCGCTCACGGGATAGCTGTGGTGTTTGCCCAGGTTGGGAATGTGTCCAGCCCAAACATAGGTCTTCCCCATGTGTTGATGGCCACTGAGACACAGAAGACTCCAATGATGTTCATCACTACTCCGGCTTTAACCTGTGAGGACACAAGTCCAAACCAACAACAATAATCAAACACCAGCACATCAAATTGCAGCAAAGCCCATTTGTACATACACAAGAAAGACACGTGGCCAAATAAATCACAGAAACAACCATTGTACCCACTGTCCTGTGGTCCTGCTTAGGTGGAACACACTGTGCAAAGCCTTTGAACGCTTTGCTGTATAACTGATCTAGGAGCTTTAAGACATGTAAAAATTACTCTTATTAGTTAAAGAACAGTTCTGCCTCCGTTGAGGCTCCACTTTGAAACCAGATAATGCTTGGGAGCTGGGCACAGAACCTGCACTGTGTGGTCTGGCAGACAATCAGAGGATCAGAGCCTAGGGCAGCTAATTGTTACCTTCTGCTTTCAGCTCCAGTGAAAACAAGGCTTCAGCTACACTCGCCAAAGCCCCACAAGACTGGAAAGCACTGGGTGCATTTTAACCCTTCAGTGTTTATGAGACTTATGATTTGTCAGTTTTTAATTTCAATTGGTCTGGGCTGTATGTCTGCCGAAGCCTGTGAGAAGGGTATTGTTACTTCAGAGATGCAAATCCTTATTGCAATATTAAGACTGCATAAAAGAGATATACAGTGATAGTTACAGCCCACAAGATCTTCCTGGTACTTTGTAAATACTTGGCTAAGAAAATTAAACTCTCACCATATTTAAGGACAAAGGCAGGAGGGAGCTTCAGATAAGAGAACAGGCAATTATCATCTTACCATATCCCAAACATGGATGTGGCCATAGGAAAACACTATCGCATTTGGTGGTGTTGCAACAGGTAGCATGAAGGCAAGGGAAGTACTGAGAGTACCAGGAAGCATAAGATACAAAGGATTGATTTTGACAGATGCAGCCTGCAATGAAATGGAGAGAATATCACACTGAAGGTATTCCAAAAGAAAAGCATAAAGAACATTTCCCAGCCCATTGAGGCACACCAGCTCGTTTCATTTCCTGCTATTATATCACCAATTTGCAAGCATTTGATTCTGAAATCCACACATGCTTAAAGATAACTTTGCTCTCGTTTCCTGTCCCACAATACTTAAACACAGCGCTTGATTCTTGTTGTTTGTTTTGCTCTATGGTATAATTTGGAGTTCTGGTCAAATTTATCTAGCGGTCTTTTCTTTGACTTCAGACCACACTTGTGCCAGGGTAACACAGGGATGGGATTATAATTACTAGGCATGTGGAGTACCACTCTCAGATGTTACATAAACTCTGTGGTACTCAGAACTTAAGTGCCCATTTAAGCCACTAATTGCTCAGCACCTTGATTGGGATCATTTTACTTTGATGAAATGGCCTAAGAATAAAGCAGTTGTATTTTCCAAATTAAAGAACAATGTAACCTATTTTTTCCTTTATGTTACAGTTTCAATTCTGCTCAGAAAAGGCAGCAAAAGTTACCAGGTTTTCCTCTGTTGGTTTTAAAATTGCTCTAGCTTCCTATGGAAAATGGCACATTTCTAATAATCAGGCCTACCACTTTCTGTTGTCTAGCATAAAACCATGAAGATGAAGGAACCATGCAAGGGATGAATAGGAAATGCTGGATTTTGGTTTGGTTTAATGTTTCTGATTGTGTGTTTTTCCAGTTCTGAGTTGATGATTTAAATACAAAATGACTAGAAGTAACTGAGGTTTGCTGATCTGTACTTAAAAGTGACTCTCACCTCACTTTCTCCAGGGCCGAGGGACACACCTTACAGAAGGCTTGAACTAGCTTGAACACTGGGGCAACATTCAAGACAATAAATACGATACTGCTTTGCCACTAGAGATTGTCACCTTAACTCTCATCTCCCAGTTGGTGGGATAACAGGATGGAAGTAATCTTACCATGGATGCAAAGACAGGTAGGAAGAGGGTGGCTGTGGCGACATTGCTGGTGCATTCCGTGAAGACAGCTACTATAAGTGAAATTACTGTTGCAATGGCCCATGGTGGGATGGATCCTAATGGAGTCATTTGATGACCCAGCCAAACTGAGAGCCCAGATTTCTGACAAGAAAGAAGAGTGTTTTTCAGTGAGGCTCAGAACCCCTAGCTCATGAAGAGGGAACTCACATTATGTGTAACATTCCTGGCAAATGGTGCCAAATGACTCCTGAATTATATAGACACCATTCGGCAAAGTGTGTCAGCCTCCAAGAGGTAAGATAAACTGAAGAACTTGGTCAAAGCACACAAATTCCTGAAAAAGAGCCACAAATATTCACCTCTCCTCCCAGTTTTTGCTACTTTGGATCTGCCTCCAGATCTGAACATCTCTGGGTGTGGCTCTGGGTACATGCCCAGTAATACAGGACTAGATAACGAACCAGGGAAGTTTGCCTTTTGAGTCAGAGAAAAACAGATGTCAGGACATACTGCGCTTGCATCAGCCAAAGCAAAACCTCCTCCCAGCAGCAGCACAACGCTCCAGGGCATCTTCCTTTGAACCACATTCCACTCTAGCAGCGGGGCTGATAAAAAGGGCTTTTTTATATCTGAAGTGAGAAATGGAAAGCAGAACATGTTTCAGGAGAGTGAAGATATTTTGTCTTCTGTTCTATAAGCTATCAGGAAAAGACCCAAAAGGCAGATGCGTGTTACCAAGAAACCTGCATAGGGTAAGGGTAATAATACACGTGAGAAGGGACCGTGCCTCAGCCCTGCCCAAGCAGTGAGGGAGGTGAGCTACCCGGAAGAACTGCATGTATATGCATGTATATCCAGTATATGTGTCTGCCATGTCAGCTGGAGCTGGCTGACTGACAATCCTACACTTTCTCTTTTAAATACCTTCTTCAGTCTGTTCAGGGTCAGATGTGCTTGAATTCCAGCCTGTGAATTTGGGTTTGTTAGCAGGTAGGATAAAGAGCAGCAAGGCAATAAACATAGCAGGAGCAGAATCAGTGATATACCTAAAGAAGAAAAGAGAACATAGCTTAGAAAATAGACATCTTTCCTCCTAGAAGTTGGCTGCCCTCTAGCACTGCAGTTGCTACTCTTTGGTGTCCTGTTTGGGGCTTGTACATTAGCAATATGGGTCATTAGTTCACCACTGAGGTCTCTCAGACCTGCCACAACAGAAACATAGCAATAAAAGAAACTAGCTACAATACACATTGATAACCAGTCACAGATGACACTGGCTCCTGGGAGCAGGATTCCTCTGTGGTGAAGCCATCTTTAAACAGTTGTATCTCAAGGAACAACGTGTAAAGAAATGGCCTGAATGATAATCCCATTGTGCATTAAGGGCATTTTGTGACCTTAATATGCCACAGGCAGTCTGCAAAGAAGCCATTCAGAGCACCAAAACAGTTCCCCAGTGAGTTCTAGGCTATTGTTCAGAGGTGATATTACCAAATATTCATATCATACTGCAACTTATTGGAGCTCATAAAACCAAAACTGTAACACATATACCAGTGTGGCTAAGACCAGCATTGCAGAAGTTTCTCATTTTTAGGAGTTTCAGCTTGCTCCATGTCCCAGCCTCCAGCATTCATTGCAGTACAAACTGTCAAACAAAGGATCAGCTGGTGATCTCACAAACAAGTGATTGATAGGATCAAGCCCAGCAAACGTGAATTCCAATAAGGTTGGAACTAATGACTCCACACTCAAAATGAAATGTAGGAACAAGGGAATCTGATTCACAGCCAAGAGGGTGCAGGACAAAAAACCCCTGAAACTTACTTTTCTCCTCCTGGGAACATTCCGGCAGCCCAGCCTTTTATAAAGCCTGGGTGTCTGGAAAACCACAAGAGAACCAGCAAAATAAACATTAGGAGGACATTGAATTCAGCATAAGAGATAGGGCCTAACTTCTTCATTTCTGTCTTCAGCACATTGTACGCAGCTTTTTCTTTATCACTTTTCTCTGTTCCACAGCCCCAGCTTTCCTTAAAGCTTTAAGAAGAAGGGAGAAGAAAATAGTGTAAGTATTAACATACTAGAAGGATTTAACATGCTTGCCATTCTGAAGCTTTCACTCCTGGGCACAGACACAGACTACAACAGAGGCCAGGAACAAAGAAATGGCAAAAGCACCAAAGTATTTCATGGGGATGTGCCAGCTTTCACAGAAGAATGGGGTCTATGAATGGATCTAAGTATCTGTCCAGTTTTGAGCAGCCTGGGATGAAAACCACAGTTTTGAATCACGGGTAGCAAATCAGATATGCTAGCTCTCCTAGAGCTGACGTTCACAGATCTGAAATTGAAATATAAAAAGGGAATTCTGTCTGAACATTAAGAATATATAAAGCTTTTGCCTTAGTGAAACTCCCATGAACACAAAAGGTTTCCAGGCCTCAAAAGTTGCTGTGAAATGGAACTGCTCCCTGCTACAAAATTAGTAACTTGTCAGTGGATTTGTCTGACCCGTATTTCTCAGTAAGCTGATCTGTATTGGCTGAGGGGTTTACACAATATCATGTAGTTAAATACTCACTTGAGTCCTATGAAGGAGCACTGTAACCAAAGCCAAGCTAGTACCAACATCAGAATCATGTTTGGGAATGAAAACACAAACCAGGAAGCAAAATTCACAGTATCATTATTGTTGGGATATAACCTGAAAAGATAAATGTTTTCCATATGAATGTCAAAACATTTAGTAATCTGCTCTCCCTTTAATATGTGCAAGTGACAATTGTCCGTGTAAATCTGGGACAACCATTTACGTAATTATAGGCAACATCCATAGCCTAACTGAAGTCAAGAGGAAGGCAGCCTGGAATTCAGGGAAAACCTATATGATTCTTGATTTTCCCTGTATTTTACTTTAGTGCATATAGGAGCTCATGTTGATATTTTAGATCTCAGTAAGACAAGCACTGCTGAAAGATCCCACACACGTCCTAGGTACCTTTCACTTCCAACATGCCTGCTCATTTATCCCAAGACAGGACATTCTTTCTTCCTCCCTTTCATGCTAATAAGAGAGCAGGAATTGTCTTTCCTGAAATTAATAGCTGTACTTCTGTTCACTTCAACAGAAGACAAAGTTGCTGGTTGGCTTCAAAGAATGAAGCCAGTATTTTAAGAACAGCAATTTTTATTCTTCCCTGTGCCCATCAATAATGACTGGAGGAAAAATATCTATAGCAAATTTCCAGCTGGGTGTTAAAACCAATGGATAATGTGGCAGCTGAGGCTGAAGTACACCCAACAGAATCATAGAATCAACTCAATTGGAAAAGACCTTTAGGATCATCAAGTCCAACCATTACCCCAGGAGTGCCAAGACCACCACTAAACCATGTCACTGAGGGCCTCGTCTACACTTCCAGGACTTGGAAAGACTGTCGAGGGACTCTTGTGGAATCTGCAAAATTTCCACTGTAGATTAGGTTGCATTTAAATAAATTCCCACACTCAGTTTAGCAAAGAGAGTATTTTGTGGATAACTCCTTTCCTTTACAACAGTGTCTGTACAGTTTCCACAGCCACAGCATGGAGGAATAATACTATAGGAGAGGTTCAACTATTTTTAGCTCTCTTCAGTGTGCTTATAAGAAGAGTTAATCATAGATTCTTCTGATGCTCTTCACTGCAGTTCCTCTGCTGATGTGTTGCATTTCAGTTGAAGAAGTGATGGCAGAAGAACCAATATCTCATGATTGACCAGCTCTCTGCTGATTGCCAGCAAGTATTCCTAAGTTTCTCAGGAGACCTATGACATCACCACATAGCTGCCTCAAAAAGGTTGAAGCAAAACAACGGGTCTCATCACTTTATACACGTTCCTCACTCTCAGTTCAACAGCTGGTTATTGCTTATAGTTTGCAACTGAAACTGTCATCTAAGACAAGTCGGTCACAGAAACAGTAAGATAGTGTAAGTAAGAGAAACAGCAAAAATTACTTACTGATTCATCTGGCCTTTCAATACCACGTTTGGTGCTGTTCCAGTGAGTGTTGCAGTTCCTCCAATGCTGGCAGCATAGCATATGCAAAGTGTCATTGCCTTACATATCTGCTTCCTCCTCTTCTTTTCCTCAGATCTGGGGTCATCGGGGTCTTGTCCACTGCTCATGGCTAAACACAGAGAATACAACCCAGGTAAAGTTAGGGTGGCAGAAAGTTCGGGACAGGGTTTGTAGGTTCAGTGCTGATTGTGTATGCCACTTATTTTAATTCAAAAAACCACAGATATGTCCCTAAATACTTTGGACTCATGTTCATGAGGAGCTAAAGACAGAGGCTGATAATCTGGGTCTACATGATCCAAGGATGCTGTTGTCCATATAGGTGCCATAGTTTCTCAGCAGTAATTTCCTGTTTCACAGTGAGGCTTATCACCAGCCACATACTGAAGCCATACAACAACTAGCTATAGTAGCTGTGAATATAGGCAGAAAAACCCCCGCCCAAACCTGAAGTATTGCCTGGCATAATTGTTACGATCAATACGTTGTGTCAGTTTATAACAGCTGTGAAATTCTGCTGCTTTGTCCATTGTTCTCTGAGGTTAACAGTCTAATCTTGAAGTCTGACTGGACTAATGGAGCAGGACAATGAATTGATGGCAATTACAACCAACTCAACAGTAACAAATGTATTTTTGCACACATTTATTGCCTTCACTACCTGATAAAATAAATTAGCCAGAAAAGCCATGCAGATCCTTCTAATCAACATTAAAAACAGCATTTGCAAATATGAAAATCCATCTTCAATACAACTGTTTGGAAGCTATAAGCGAGCAACCTTACAGAGCACTCTGTGTGACCAAGTGGCATTCTTGTGGGTTTGCACATCTTACATCAACATGGTGTCTGAGCTTTGTACAATCAGGGTACATTCTCCCTTCACAAGTGAGATAAGAAATGAAGCAATCAAAAAGCAGAGATCACGGCTGTATCTAAATTATGTCTCCAAGGTCCAAACAAATACAGCAGTTATGAGTCAATCTCATAACAGAACAATGTCTGGCACATGTAAACACCTTTTTTATTACATTGTGTCTTCCATGGACATGTCAGCCAGAAAATTGGCCTGTTGTGTCCTGGGCAGAAAGCTTGAAATGTGGGACACACAATGTGCTACCAACATTTGCACCCATTCTTGCACACAGTCACACAGGGAATTGTGACAGATCAACTTGCTAATTCAGTAAAATCACATCTCCATTAAGATCCCCAAAACAATCCTCCTTCTTCTGAAAGAGAAAGGCACCACAGATCTGATCTTTAATTGTATTTAATAATGTAGACTTCCTTAACTGCATTGCAGAGAAGTGAAACCAGAGGGACTGAGTTTATGCATGTGGATCAAATCAATGAAACCTACTGCAGAACCATAGCATTGACAGAAGGACCTTGTGGAGTCAAGCATCAGGTTAAGATCACACTTGAAAGCGTCCCAAACAGCAGTTTGTCTACTGTGAGTCAAATGATACCAGCTCCTCTTGTCCATGTAGCTTTTACAGTATTCCTTTCTTCTCCCCACCTCCACATACAATTAGGTCAATAAAGAGATATTTTTATTACTCCAGAACCAAAATAGGCCATGTTTGCACAAAGTTTTTCAAACATTCCTACATGGCTTAGAAGCTGAATCTCCACTGATAATCACAAGACTGGGATTCTCAGGGTTGGATTATACTTCCCACAGGATATGCTTTTCAATTCCCTGAGAAGGCAGTTAAGTCTAGGGAAATGATGGGAGAATGACCACAGCTTGAAGGAAAGAACATAACAATCTGCAAGGCATCTAGCACTAAGCAGAACAAAATGGCAACCAGGAAAATTGGAAGCCGTTTTGTAAGACCTAGGTGTCATGCATTCACTCAGGTCACCATCCTCTTTCTTTGGAAAAGGCACAGAGAACTCCTTCTAGGTCAGGGAGCTCTGAGCATAGCAAGTTCAGTAGAATCGACTCACTGCAGAGGCCCCTACCATGCACTGAAGTGGGATCTGATGCATTCTTTTCCTCCAGCTCGATCACCTTATTTGTTTGCCCAGTTGCTTGTTCCATCATGGTCATATCGTACTCTGTGTTGTTCATTTGATCCAGGACAGCCTGGACAATGGGAACCATCATAGCAGTGGTGGCTGTGTTACTTATCCACATGGACAGGAAAGCAGTGACAATCATAAATCCCAGCATGAGGCTGAAAAGAGAGAAACAGTCAGAGGAGAAAGGAGGAAAAGAAAAGAGACTCCTCTAGGCACTGTAGTCACAGGGACATGTGTAGTGTCCAGCAATACAAAAAAGAGCCAGATTTCCTTCCAGGACAGCGCTGCCACCTTCACTGAAGGAATCCCAGAAAGCCATTTAGCTCCTTAGCCTACACATGATGAAGTCTGCTATCATTTTGCTTCCAATGGCAAGTACCTAAAATTTAGTCAGGTGCTGTTTTTGGCTAAAGGACAAATACCCTGCTTCTGCTGCCAAACTTCACCTCCGTGAAGTCTGTACACGTGTAGAGAGCTAAAGAGGTTCTTGAAGGTTCCCTTCTCTGCTGGCTGTTAAACACCATCCCTAGGCCTCTGCAAAATTGACAGAGGCAAGCAAGAAGAAATGCAATACTCTTACAGTGCAGGTTTCGCCCCAAGAATCAGCAGGACCCTCAGTGCAATCCTTTTGTGAAGATTCCAATGTTCAACAGAAATTGCAACAATCAGCCCTCCAACGAAGAGCATGCTTGTGTCATTTAGGTACTGAAAGCACACCTGAAAGAGAAGGTAGGTCAGCTGCCAAAATGCCGCTTCTTGCTAGCTTCACTAATATGTTTTGCCTTGTGCCCTCCCAAAGCCATTTTCTGCACCAGGGCCCATCCCAACACTGGCGGAAGGGAAGATCCAGCCTTAGAGCTACCTCCAGTTTCCTGAACCCTTGATCTCCTGTTTAAGTGCTGAAATGTTCAGTGCAGGGCTCTTTGTGCATCATGTACCTTCTTTTTGGATCATCAGGAGTTAATAAAGTACAAAACATCATCAATTTCCTAAAACATTGTTAGGAGCTCAAAATATTGCGTAGGTATCAGAAATGCTGAGCTCCAAAAAGGCTTTCTCAGCACCTTTAGCAACCATACCTACCCTTCCGAGCTTGTTGGCCAGTAGTGAACCCAGGCTACAGTACCTAAATACAGCCTTGGACTAAAGCACTAGCACAAACAGCCAGAATGAGCTTTGGAGGGGACATAGTGTACTTGCTGGCATCATGATGTCTCCCCTGTCGGAAGAAGTTTGTTCCATGCATTTCGAAATCTCACAGAGAATATGCCACTCTGCTCTCTCACAGGATGGGTTATGAACACACAGGCTGCTGGCGCTAGTAGGTACAGCAGGATCCACTCCCAGAAACAGACCTTTCCCTCTACCACCTTAAGCCCCACATCCGTAACATTTTGGGAAAATGTATATTTAGTTCAGCATCTTCCCATACAAGAACCCTGAACACTGCTCAAGCATAGTCAGAAACAGCACCACACAACTGGAGCGCTTTCCTATCTGATTTGTTTGCTAAATATTGTCAGGGGAGCAGAGCAAGGGATTTCCCTGCATCAGACCTGGATTGAGCAAGCTCCTTACTGATTTAGAGCTCAGAACTCCAAGCAGAGGGAAAAATACCACAGGCATGAGGGAGGTAACAGCCAGTGGGATCACTTCAGTGCACCAGTACACAGCCATGATGATGATCATATATGCACATTTGGCCTCCTGCAATATAATGGAAGACACATTTAAGCACAGAAAATTATTCTTAAAGATAAGAAACATGTTGGTAGCTCTTACAAAAGGCCTAAATACTCCATTGTCTGTAGCTTAACCAGTTATAGTGAAATAGTTAGCAGAAAACCTGAGGATTTAAACTTGTACTTATAAACCTTGTTCTGAAGTCACTTGCATAAGAATATCTTTTTGACCACAGTATTTATTTTAATGCATCCCCCCCAAATGTACAGTGTGAGAAAAACAAACGTTCCACAACTAAGTACGTACAGTTTGTATTGTTCAATTACCTTTCGAGAGCTGAGGTGAGCAGATTTCACATCTAGGAGCCAAGAATTGTCAATAGCATTTGTAGATTTGGGCATTTCCATTTTGAAATGGATGGCCAAATTTCCCAGTGCATGTGATTAGCTTGTCTGAAATTCACAAGCCTTTGAGGTGTGTCCAGTGGCACACCTGAGCCCAGAAACTGTTATCACTGAATAATTAAAAAGTTCTATTATCACTGAATAACTTAAAAGTTCTTAACTTTTTAAAGTAACTCTTAAAGTAAAATCTTTTGCTTTTTTTTTTTTTTTTTGACTAAGCAGATCAGAGCTATTTCATTACTTTCCCAATTCAGACTGTTCTTACTTAGATGGAGAAAAGGGATTCCCTAGATTAGAAATGTTGTAACCTTTTTACCCTGTTGATCAGGCATTCCTGTAACATAGCCTTTCTTGGTTTGTACTTTCAAAGCTGTTCAGAGAATCAAGCATTCATTAGCCAACAGTAAACAGGGTTTTAAAGCTTAAGTCAGTGTTCTGTAGCCCATAATTTCCTCATGTTTAGAGTATGTGTTTATAGGATTTTATTCTAAAACAACAAATGGGACTCTATTGCAAAAATAAATGCTCTTACAGTGACATTTAAAAAGTGCTGTAAGGTGATCTTTACAAATAGGGGGGTGTTTTCCTTCATTTTGTTGAGAAGCTGAAGAACCAGAAAACAGCCTTTGTCAGTAATCAGATTTTATTTTTTCCCCTCCAGGTTTCCAGGAATGAATTACAGCACAAGTTTTGGAAAAAATCTTCTTCAGACACTAAAAGATACCAGGCAGATCCTGTATAGGCCTCTTCCCTTAACAAGTATGAGGTGAGCTCCTGACAGAATTTATGCTACACCACAGTAGTCAAGTGCTAGAACTGACTGTAGTTAATCTGTTGCCAGTATGAAAGACAGATAATCAACCCTAAGTGACTAAAATTCACAATACAGAAGAAATTTTGGTTCCATAGAGTGGAGAGTAAATAATTTATATGAAGTTCAAAAATACAACCATGCTTATAAATTAGCTCAAACCATCATAACCAATTCAAACAACCAAGGATCTGGAATGAAATATATATCTGTACCTATACCTACATCTATCTGTGATTTATGGGAACAGTCGCAAAATGTTTCTTTGGTGCCTGGTCAGTTGACAGCAGACACAGTGAGCTGCCTTCTCACTGAGAGCTGAAAAAGCAATCACTAACAGAAATATTCCTCTCCCACTGTGAAATACTGTAATTTCCCACATTAGACTGATGACACAATATTCCTACAAATACCAAAAAATTTAAGCTATACTTATTTTTTTAGGGAAATTATCTCAGTGTTGATCAATCAGTGTGTAACAGGCAGGAATTCCTCTTTCTGTAAAGCACCAGCTTTCAACTGAAAGGCAGTGCTGATATTACTTAGACAGGTGAACCAGAATGGATGGCAAACTTGGCTTTATAAATATGCATGACATTTTCCTGTACTTTATGATACATCGAGCAATACAGATCACTCAGAAGAAAGGCTGCTTTTAGCATTAGAATTGCCTCTAAAGCTCTAGTAGGCTAAAACACCATAAATGGAGCTTTCATATTTTGCCAAGAATGCTACTAGACATCAGAGACCAAACTCTTCACTGGGTTATTCCAATTTTATGCTCTTATAGCTCCACTGAAAGTGAAAGAGTTGTGCAATCACCGCTACTGGAGTAAGATGGATGTGAACTGGAGAATACTGCATTTGAAACCTGTCATGACCACTGCCCGACACACAATGCTCAGCTCCTGACTGCTCCGCTGATGAAGAATGCCACTTGGCAACTCCCCTGACGTGTACCAGAGCCTCAGCAGCACAGCGGGCTGGAGAACCCAGAAGTCTTGTCTTCAGTCCACTGCCACCACTATTAGATAGAGCAAGACACAATTCTAAATGTGCAGGCCAGTTACGTATATATTTATCTTTGGACCAAAAAGAATTGCATCCAATTTGCAAAACAGGTTTGGTCCACGGGAGCCTCGGGTCCTTCGGGTGAATAAAGATTGGCACAGAGCTCCTTCTGCGAGCTGGGCTGCTGAGCACCAGTGCCTGAAGATTTTGAAGTGCAACCTGCAACACACGCTTCTGAGATCTGGGACCGAGTGGCAGAAATACTTCAGGGATGAGGTGCAGGAAGGAGCTGCTCCAGTCCCTGCGGGGAAGTGCAGCTTCCTTAGCAGGGATCGGGCACGTTGCTCCGGTGACAAGGGGGATGCTGTGGCGAGGGTGGCCGGTGCTGCGCAGCGTGCTCAGGGCATGGCCTGCACGAGGAGGGCAAG
>NW_009927062.1:4449-21336 GCF_000696875.1 Nestor notabilis | reverse complement strand
CACTGCGGACTGGAGGCTGAGCCCCCTGCGGAACCGCACGCTCCTCCTGGGGCCTGGCGAGGGGAGGGAGGCGGGTTCAGAGCCCCTCTCTGGGCGGTTCCAGGGCTCCGGAGCCGTGTTGCGCGGCGGACGGCGCGAGTTAACGGACAAACGGGAGATTCTGCCCGCGCGGTGAAGTGGCTCAAGGTTAAGGCCGTGCCTCGGCAGCGGCGGAGCGCCAACCGAGCTCGGGGTTTGCTCAGGTCCCTTATGTTGGTCCCAGTCTGATAAGGTCGAGAGAATTAAAGGTACATCTGGACCAGCAAAGAGTAAAGTCCTCTAAGCAAGCTTAAACTTTAAACGCAGAAACAGGTGAAGCGCAGACTGCCTCACCGCGGTGACACGGCTCCTTCTGCCCTGAGGCAGGCAGCCTCCTCCACGATCGCTGTGTTGAACTGTATTCGCTCAGCTCCCACCAAAACTTGGGGGTCCCTTCTTTGCCCACCACAGGGGCAATCTGCCATAAATCAATCTGCCATATCAAATACAAATCAACAATCAAATACGAATCAGTACAATAAACACGACCTTCCCTTCTTTAGGTAATGTTGTATTTGTCACCTGAAATACTTGTATTTCCTGCTACATTCTTAATCTGACAGTTAAAGGGAATGAGGCACTGAAAGAAGTGAAATCTCCAGAATTTGAAGAATTTAACACTGCTTTCCCAAAACACAGAAGCAGAACTAGGGGCAGAACCCAGATCAAAAAGACTACAGCTACCAGAGGAAAACCTTGTAGTGCTGTATCTCTTCCCAGATTTAATTTTCATGCCACCAGCCCTAGTATATCGACTGATGTACACTGGGAAATCAGCAAACCTTTGATTCTCACCTCTGTAATTTCTTGTAACAACTCAATTCAGCATCTGAAACAAGAGCCACAAAACTGATTAAACTTTGAGGCTGATCTAAGAATGAATCTTCGTAGTAAACTTAGTTTTCAACCTGTGTTTCCATGTGGGCAGGCCTGGCTGCCACTGTCACCTGCAAAGTCACTTTCAGATTCATTTCACTCAGAGGTGACCAGTATTTTGTGTTTTCAGACTAAATATTAAGAGTTCTGTTACTTGACATCTCTCTGAACATTAGACCTGGTCTTTATGGCATCCCAGGAGAGTGGGAGTTGTCCTAACCCCTAAAAAGACTGATGTTATCGTGCGGTACATTAGTAATGGGGTGCAGGGGGTGTCAGCTATTTCCTCTCCCTGCCTGGCAGTTGCTGGTCTCAGCCCTGTCCCCTTGCTCATGTCTTCCTGCTGCCCTGGGTGATCCCTCATTTCTGGACTGTGTTATAACATATACAGCCCTGAAACGAACACCAAAATGTGTGTCACAATCCATGTGCTACAGCTGGCCGTTCTGGTGGGTTTTAGCACAGCTAGGAGCTTCACATCCTTCATTTTCACACATGAACATTTCTTCCTGAAGAAATAAACCACGCAACTTGTCACATGAGCAAAACAGAAGTACCACTTTCTTTCTGTCTGAAGATGTGAAAAAAAAAACCCAACCCAAACCCAACCTGTAAAAGCTTTATCTAAACCAAAACACCTGATTTGCATTGGCAAGACTGGTTGCTGCTACTTCCCTCTAGGGTTTCTGAGCAGCAGAGCTGAATAAAGGGCAGCCTTGAGCTGACTGCAATAGATGATTCTTATCTCTCACACACACCTCACAGTGCAGCTTCCAGAAACTCTGAATCCCATATGCAAAACAACTTGGTTTGAATGGAAGGCAGGCTGCATATCCGGGTTGCAAATGAAGGTGGCTACACTTCATTCCACTTCTTTAAATTCCTGCATGCCCACTAGCCAAAGAGTGGTGCTCCTGTTCTAATGGAGATTTGTTTTTCTTTGCCAAAGGTTGGATGGTACAATGCTGTTGTGCAGTCTGCCTTTCATCTCCCCTACCCAGATGACACACTGGCCTTTGTGGTCCTCAGCACGCCTTCAATGTTTGAAAAAGCCCTTAAACCTTTTGTGAACAAAGAACGGTTAAAAATAATCCGGGATCCTGTGGATCAGTGTGTTTCTCATCATTTATCACGTTTGAAGGAGGTAAGAACCTGAAACACTGATTCCTTTTATTGTTGTTGTATGTAACTAGGTGACTTGAGCAGTAGACAATGCCTCCCAGGTTTCTGCCCGTGCTCTTTAGAAGGGTAAAGCATTATTCATGATGGTAAGATCATCCATAGGCTGTTGACCTGCTTTACTTACGTATTCTGCCTCTTTGCCATTACAACCTGTAGCTATGTAGAGTGCTTTACAGTCATAGTTTGAAAACTCAAGGCTACAAGCTGATAGATTGCGGTAGCAGGATGTCTGGGGCATTCACAGGTGCCTGATTTCCTATCATCCAGCAAGTAGTGGCAAATCCTTTTCCATGATCCTGGGCTGATGTTGTTTTTAATTTTCCTAGAAATTCCCTGACCAGACAGTGGACATCATGTTTGATTATGAGATTCTGCCAAACCGAAAGCCCAAGTTCTTGGCGCAGACAGCTGCCCACGTTGCTGGAGCTGCGTATTACTACCAAAGGAAGGATGTGAAGCTTGATCCTTGGGGGAAAAAGGTGAGGCAAAACCACAGCCTGGAAAGAACCACTAAATTGCAATCACTGAATCATACGACTGTTGTTTACTCACTAGCTCTTCCCATTGGAAAATACAAAGTCCAGATTACATATACATGCATAAAGCGTTTCAGACAGGAATCAGAAGCTTCCGAGATTCTTCAGAGCGGTAGGGAGATGTATACATGGAGAAAAATATCTTGATCTATTAAACCTACTTAGACAGGAGAATAGATATCAGTGTAAAAGAAGACCTGTTGTTTGGAGCATTATAAATAAACAAATAATTGCACTGTAGTTAATTTCTTCGTCAGATTTTCAAAAAGGGACCTCTCCCCACATTGCAGGGTGGTGTGGGCACAGGAAAGTGGGAATGAAATGCAATGCTTCGAGCCACGTGTTCAGAAAGCATTCCTTTCTTCTCTGTATGGCATTCCAACAGAGGGCAAGGAGTGTGAGAAGTTGCATTGCAACTTGATCCTTTGAACGCTAACCATTACTAAAGATAAAGTAAGACATCCTAGATCCTTCTCTTTTTTTTTCTTCCAGAAGATCTTTGGTGTGTGTATCCATCCCAGGTATGGTGGCTGGTTTGCTATTCGAGGTCTTCTCCTGTTCCCAGATATTCAGGTACCATTCCTGGAGCAGTCTGCCCCTGTTGACTGTGTGAGCACAGAGCAGCAAAGAATTGAGTTGCTGGAGCAATTCAATTTCCACTGGCAGGACACTCGCTACAGGGACATAATTGAAGTGAAGGAAAAGTATTCAGAGGAGCAAAAAGCCTACTTTGCCACCCCTCCAGCGGAGAGATTCAAACTGCTGGGGCTGACCCAAGAAGTCCACAGAAGCATATTTCACTGAGTAACACAGTTCTGTGAAGGGACAGAGGGCAAGTGAAGTGTAACTCATCAGCACCTTCTTTTCCACGGTGCTGATGAAGACAACGTGCTGATGCAGAGATGGCAAATCCTATCAGTGTGTGCAGTGTCTCAATCCAAACATCAGCTCCTCAGAATAAGAGGGAGCGCTGCATCATGGCACTTGTGGCGTGGAGGAAGGTGGGAGCAGTCTGTGCTGTTGCTGATTAGCTGTGTCTTTTTGGGAGCCTGGTAAGACGCCAATGAGCCTTTGGTTGGGAAAAGTTCAGCCACCCCAGCAGCTGGAAAACTCAAGCTGCTCATTAGAGAAATCATTTTTATTCTGAAGAATTTTCTTTCCAAATGTTTTGGGTTTATTCTGTGTACAAGTGAAGTTAAATTTCAATCACTGTACTCCAGAATATTTTGCCTGACCTCAGGGCAGTTACTTTTTTAGATGTATCCTGCATTTATTACCCTGTGTCATAACTCTCCCTAGGGAGTACGTGTTCAGTATTTTCGGTATTCCTCAGAAAATCTGCCCTGCATTCCTTCACTTGCAGTGAAGCTGGCTTAACTTAATTAAGAAATCTTTTAATGTCTCTTTTCCTTAACATCCAAAAGAAAATTCTCCAGAGATTGTTTTGTTGAGTAGTGTGGTCCTGTTCATGGAGCAGGAGTAAGGAAGACAGAGCCAACAGTAGCTGCCTCCTTCAGGGTAGTTATGAAAGGGAAAAGGACAATACAAAGGTCACAGCTTGAGCCTTCAGATTCCTCTTGGCCCAGAGTCAGCTCCTCAGAACAAGGTGACATCTTTAGGTCAATTTTAGTCATTGTATAGAGCAGCCAACTAAAATCTTCAGCAAGATGCTGAGTAATGTTTTTACTCATGTTACAGTAACTGACTGAAAAAGACTATTCTCATGACCTTTTCCTAAGGTAGATGAGGTTCGCATTTCAGGTACAATTTACACACACCAGTTTTGCTACCATGGCTTCCTGTTGTACTTTCTGTATGAGGGAGGTAAAACTGCACACACATAAAAACCATTGCATGAATGTTTGAATGTGTGGCAGGTTTGCCTGTCACACACACAGGGAAACAAGCAGAGAGAAAAAAAGAGAAAATACTCATGACATTCATGTGACATGTTGCTGGATAAAGTATTTTCAGACAAAAATATAGGGTTTTTTTCATTATTTTCTCCTGTTGGATTTGTTCAGAGGTTACAATGTCACTGGGAATCAGCAATTTATCTTTGGGTACTTCGAGGCTCAGGCCTCACTGAAATAATATAATAAAGTAGTATTTTGTGGGAGTGTTGTTACTTGACTAGAATGCAGTGCTGCAAACTCTAAGCACTTCTTCCCTGTCTGTGATACCAACATGATGAAGTAAAAATATACTCTTTGTAGAACTGAGCCCTTTCTTTTTATTTTACATTGTTATTTGTAGTGCCTTTTGGAGACTCAAACACTAAGGTTGCCTTCACACTAAGTCTCTGCTTGATACGCTTTTCATAGTCTGTATACTAACTAAACACAATCAAAATTCAGTGCAGAAAGGTTATTTTTTCTGTAAACAGAGTAGTGAACTGGGTTTGTTCGGTCTATTTGCTGTTACAAAAACATCTCTGTCACTTTCCATGCTTTGTTCACCACATCTGACTAAGGCAGACACCTGACTTAATGTATGGTAGTGATACTGTGATTTTTAATTTAAGCAAAATAACGAAATTTATATAAATTCTGTTCTTACGTTATAGAATTACTTCTGGTTAAAATGTTGCTTGACCTTTCAGAACTTTCTAATTGAACTGTAATTTAACAGGGACTTGAATTAATGGTTCACATTAATAACATATACATAACACTGATTCTCTTGGATAAATACAGAAAGGAATCAGATTTAGCTTTGTACCTTTCAATTTGAAGTAAAATATTTTGCTATTTTGGGGTTGATTTCTTACAGATATTTAATGTTCTGTCTTAATTATTTTTTTAAATCAGATTCCCATTGCCATTTCATTTCAATTTTTGTAATTTATTTCTCTTCACATGGTATTTTGGTTAATAAAATACACAAAGTTGCAAGTAACCCTCTGTACTGAGTATTTTTATTTAAACAAGGCAGTGATTAGCTTGCAGAGAGCTAAAGATGTTGAAGTGAAAATCAATTATTATGTTCTTAATGTAACGAAAATGTGAGCTACCTAAGACACACAAAATCCAGTATCTGAAAACAAAAGAAAGTTATCTTGGTGGAAGTTAGTAAACTTTATGGTAGGCTCTTAGAATCACAGAATCATAGAACAATTTGGGTTGGAAAGGACCTTAAGACCATCCAGTTCCAACCCCCTGCTATGGGCAGGGACACCTCACACTAGACCACATTGCCCAAGGCTCTGTCCAACCTGGCTTTGAACACGACCAGAGATGGAGCATTTACCACTTCTTTGGGCAACCCATTTCAGTGCCTCCCCACCCTCACTGTGAAGAACTTCTTCCTTATATCTAACCTGAACTTCCCCTGTCTAAGTTTAAAGCCATTCCCCCTTGTCATATGACTACAGTCCCTAATGAAGAGTCCCTCCCCAGCATCCTTATAGGCCCCCCTTCAGATACTGGAAGGCTGCTCTGAGGTCTCCACGCAGCTTCTCTTCTCCAGGCTGAACAGCCTCAACTTCCTCAGCCTGGGCTATAAAAACCCCAAACATACAGCACATCGTGAATAACTCTATTAAATGTTTATTTTTCCCAGGTTGTTTCAGCAAGCACATGACAATGCACTTTCATATTTTCCTCTGTTCTTACAGTAACAGAAGTTCAAGGTGTCCAGTGACACATAACTGATATTTGAGGGATTTTCCCTCAGGAACATAGAGTAATACCTGTAAGTACTAGAATTCTTGTTTGTTAAAACATATTGAGTCACAGGAAGGGCAAATGTGTATTCTTTGTGCTTCTAGCAATACAGTTTTGTCATGCAGAACGGAGTAAAAGTATTTAATAACATTTCCATTCCTACTGCAGTAATTTTGGAGTGAATTGGATTGGTTCTTGCTGGCTTTCTCTTAAACAGGTCACTGAGATCTGCAGCTGGTAATTTTCTTTCTTTGCTGTTTGGAGTGTATAATGGTCTTTGCCTCATAAAATTGAAGTTTGAGAACCTGTTTGACTTATCTGTTGGGACAAGACTAGACATGGTGAGGATCATTCTTGGATCCTGGGGCATTGTGAAGACGTTCTTATTTTCAGCACTTAGAAATGTCAAACAAGTAATACAAGCAATTGCAAATACTTGGATAGATTTACTTGTTCATGTATCGCTTTATGTCTTTAGACAAGTAAGTTTTTTCTCCAAATCCTAATTTTTATACATTTATTAAAGTATCTTTTTTCCTCAGTATAACCAGAACAGTGAGTATTCAAGAGCTGAACAGTAAAAAAAAAAAAACCAAACCAAATTTAAATTAAAAGCTACTTGAACTTGAATTAAATTTTAGCAACAAGATATTCAGTATATTTCAAGCTAATAAAATATTCTGTGAGAATTGACAAATTTGTAATGTTTTTCATGCATGTAACATCATTCGTCATCTTCAGTTAAAATTTCCTTTTTTTTTTTAACTTAAAAACCTTAAAATAACTGAGATTTTTATTAAGATTAAAGTTGTGACAAAAAATACCGAATAACTGCACAGCACAATCTAATCTCATGATAAGAAGCCATCAGGATTATTGCTCAGAAATGGAAAAACACTTGAAAATGCTGTTGGTTTGTTGGGGTGTTTTTATACCAGTTAGATTGGTTACATCTCAGTGGTACAAGAATAAGCACTGATGTTTCTTTAGGGTATGGAGTGGAGTTTGGTAAACTTAATTCCTGATTTTGCCTTATTTCCTTCTTCTATAAAAAGGGTGGCTTGTAACAATCCTGTCTTTGTCCAGACGATGGAAGACTGAAGAGGGTTTGCTTCTATAAACCAGTGCTGGTGTGTCAGACAGAACTAACCAACCTGATCAGAGCAGTGCACTCTTCTGATTCGGTGTTGGATTTTGTTTTGGGTTTTTACAGAGCTAGACTGCCCTGCTCTGGGGCAGAAGCATAATTTTACTCATTTGGTATAGTATACATGGTCTTTTATTCATTTGTGACCAAAATTTGGTGGTGTAGCTACTATTTAACATCAGTTAAATTACTAGAAATGCAGTGACTTGAATTTGATTAAAAAGCAAAAAAGAAGTAAAGATTTCTGTATTTCTAAACCCAGGAAGTGGCAGCTACTGATGAGCACCTCTGTGGTTATCAGCACTCTTTATTCAGCCTCATGCAAAGAGTACATGTAAAAAGTTACCTTTGACTACTGGTAAGTGGCAACAGTTCCGAAGTTCTTCCTCTAAGGGGAAGTGAGATTTGCCATCTACTGCAGCAGAGAGCCAGCTGCACCTCTGCAACCTCAACTGTCACTAATTCATCTGCCAAAATGGACATGGATATTAACGAGACTTTTCCTGCTGTGAAGTTGGCTTCGTGTCGTATCATACATCCTGTTAGAGATCATCCATCATGTTTGCTTCAGAGCACTTCCCTTCTAGGTTTTCAAGGAGGAAACAGAAAGAACCAAGGAACACAAACATGCTTTTCTCTCTGTGACTGAAACAACAGATACATGTTCATATTCCTTAGAAAAAACAGTAATTTAGATGAAAAAATGGGGTGCTATTTTTTTTTTTTTCAAATAACTGAAACACAATACTGGGAAAGATGGTGGGAAACTGAAGAAAATAGAATATTTTATCACAGAATGAGCAATAAGGTATTTTAATGGAATATTAAAATCTCTCCAATACTCTACCACAACCTGCAAAATATGATTATTTATGTATAAAAGTATTTGGAATGGCTACTTCCTGAAAAACCCATAACTATCATTCATTAATATTACATCTATAATACATTTCTTAATTTATTTTTTGTTGGTTTGTACATAATTCAGTGAGCAAATTTATTTTTAATAACTGCATATGTTTTATTTCCCCCTAACAGTTGCCAAAGGAAATTTTGAAAGAGAGTTTGATTTTTTTCTGTTTTTTAAGATAGGAGAATTCCTGAAAATAAATTAAAGACAAGAAGGGGTGGGGGGATTTTGGGGGTTGAAAAATACCCTACAGAATCTGAAATTTATGCAGACTCCTTACTTTTTCTATGAATGCATATAATCTCTTATTCCTTTTAAAAGAATTAGCTAGTTTTAGGTTTTAATTTCATGTCATAACCATTTTTCCAGTATTATTCTGACCAGTCAACCTTTATAACAGGCTGTTCTTCCAAAATATGACTACCGCAATAAAAATGAAAAAGAAATTAATCTTATTTTTGTGAACAGTAAATTTAACAAAATACACTCATTTTAAATTACATTGTTTGATTAAGTGTAGATTAAAGACTTGTTTCTCTCTTGACAAAGGATATAAGTCTTATTTGTCAGTGCAGATACTTTAAATGTATGTTGCTGCAGAACATGGAACACAAACCTCCTGAGCTCACAGTTTCAGAGGACAGTGCAATCTTGGTGACTTCACATATATTCATGTATCTATGGTCAAATGGTATCTCACACAGGAAAACTAAATTGAGACACGTGTCCCATAATAATGCACAACGACTTAAGTTTCAGTTGAAAGAGCCAAGTTTCACATTAAAGTCCAAGCCTATCATCACTAGGTGTGGCGAGAGGAGCTTACACAGGCACATCTCTTGTTACGGAGCACTGCAAACAACTTAAAGCACGATGGCAACCTGTCCTCTGCAGCCACCTAAGTGTGTGCAGCACAGATTAGTTCATTATACAGGCATTTGATTTGCACAGGCTTTGGCCTGCAAAGCCATGCCATAATGTCATATTCTTATATACTGTGATGTGTGAATTACACCAGCATTACAGGTGAAGACACTGCCTAGTGACTTGATAGAGGGACAGCCAAAGTAAAAATCAGTTCTGTTTGTTAAATGCAAATTAATCTGCGTCTTTTTTCCTCTTCTAATATTGAAAACAGAAGCTTATATATTAATGATCAAAATGATACCTATTTCTTTGATTTCCTGGTTCAGTGTTCTTTTTTTGTACCATTAATTTGCATCCAAAAAAGGCAGTGACAGCTTTAACATTTTCTGAATTGATGTGCAGGAGTGCTGTGTTCCTACTAGTACAGGCTAGACAGAGCCACTAGTCTGTGGTTTCACACCACTCTTCTGCATTTATTTCATTTCACCCTTGGCAAAGTAGTCTTAAGATGTCTTAAACCCTCTATGCTTTACCTGTCTAGCGAGATACTTCAGAATATACATTTACTCAGTTTGTCCTGTAATACTGACCATCAGGCCCACTGAAAATTTCAGAGGGTATGTATCACTTTTCAGACTATTAATATGATAAACCCCATTATTTTACCATAGTCCTTACATGACTGTTGCTTTGATGTACAGCTACAAAGAAGTACAGTCATGGAGCTTTTGTAAACATACTTTCCTAACCAAAGTGCGTCATTTGCAATACCTGTCATATGTAAGCTACGTGCTTTTAGTCGTTGAACTGTATCGATCTGTTGGGTAATCCAGTAACTTGTTCTTCAAACGCCCAATAAAAAGGCTGGAGCTGATGTTAACAAAATAGTACTTTTAAAATATAGTAACTTTTTAGAGTACTTTTCAAAGCCAGTGAGAGACCTGTCTTGTAACAGTGTTAATTCTTCAAACATTACTAAGCTTTTTATTTTTCTTATAAACATCTAAAAATAAATACACAATCATTAATTTTGAAATTGCATTCTGCTGGTTTTGGCTGGCATAGAGTTAATTTTCTTCACAGCAGCTGGCATGGAGCTGCATTTTGAATTTGTGCTGGAAACAGTGGGTAACACAGGGATGTTTTTGTTGAGCAGTGCTTACACAGAGTCAAAACTTTCTCTGCTCCTCACCGAACCAGTGAGCAGGCCGGGGGTGCACAAGAAGGGACCCCACACTGGAGCAGGGGAAGAGTGGGAGGGTTCTTCCCACCCAATGAGAAAGGAGCCATTCCCCATTTGTCAATGCTGCTCGAGGGGGGAGAAGGTAGAGAATTCGGAGTAAAGTTAAGCCTGAGAAGAAGAGAAGGGCATGGGGAGGATGTTTTAAGATTTGGGTTTTATTTCACATTATCCTGCTCTGATATGATTGGTAATAAATTAATCTATTCCCCTCGCCCCCCCAAACTTTTTTTTGCCTTTGACAGCAGTGTGTGAATGATCTCTCCCTATCCTTACCCAGTTCAAACAATTTTTCACAGATTATCTGAAGACTGAAACTTCATATGCTTGTAAAGTTCTCACATGCTTGTAAAACATTCTCTTGCAAAGCAGCAAACCAGTTTTATAACCCCCCAGGTAATCACAGCAATCAGCTACAAATAAAAGGAAAGAGACACTAAGATATATTTCAGTTTCCCTTCACCTGACTATTGAGTAAGATATAAAGAAACTAATGAATTCAAGGTTATATTTATAATAAGCAGCCAAAATGTCAAATAAAATAGACAAAAATCACTCACATGTTAAAAAAAGGGCAAACATCACATTCAAGATTCTGTCCTTTCTAAATAGCATCTGCTGTGTGCATCTTCAGGGAAAATCCCACTAAACAGGACAGGATGCTGCAACAGCAATCTGACTTGTCACCAAAACTGAGTGTTGCTGATGTGTTTTTTACTGGGACATACGGCACCATTGATCATGAAATCAAAACCAGTGCATAACTGCAATGAAAATGGTACATGAAAGTGTTTCTTAATGAGGATAAGTTATTTGAATGTCACAGAAACACCAATCTAAGATGTCACAATACCAGGAGCAAGGTGTAAGACCCAGAACACTTACTGAAAATTCCAAGCTGTATATTAACTAAGTTTCAGCACAGAAATAAACCCAGACTCTTGATTTGTAGAAGTGTTGTGTGTTACACTCTTGGAAACATTAAAATGACAGCTTGGCAAGTGTTCCCATGAATTCTTCACATGCCTAAAGAATAAACAAAACCCTAAAAATATTTAATTGCATTAATTCCCACAGTCAATCATTTGGTGTAAACATGTAAGACAGTTCCTAACCCACAGGTATTTTGATTCTTGGCTGTTTGGAATTTCCACATTATTATCATTCACCAGTGACTATGAAGTTCAAATACATACTGTTAGTAGTGTCTCTGTGTTCCAACTCCCAGTGGACAGCAGCAGTCCAGTTGTAAGTGCAATGTTTTTCTCAGTCACAGAAGTCTTCCTCAGTAGCTACTTAAGTAGTACCAAGATTAACCACTTCTCAAAACAGAAGAATTAGCACATGAACACAACTACTAAAAGGTGGGAGGCATTAAAAATATGTTGGACAACATCAGCCATCACTCCAAGCAGAAGTGAGCACAGCTGTGCTAGCAGGGAGGATGAACTCCAAGTCTCCTGTCAGAACTCGAGTCTCCACATGACCAGTACCAGACCGAATGGATCATGCTGTATCAGAGGAGCAGGGGATTAGCTACTGTAATGTTTATTGCAATAATTGATAGCAAGGCTTCTGCAGTATTTCTTCCAACTGCAGAAGGCATGCAACTTTAACTTCTGACTCATGTTAAGTAGCCCTAGGCCTCAGCTTCATCACTGCTCACTTTAAGCAGGACAGAACTTGTTTACTGCTTGAGGAGCTGAAGGTCTTGGCCTTTAAGAGTTTGCTCTTTACAGGTATATAAAGACCACAGGGTTCTAATTCACTTCTATTGCTAGGCAATAGCTCCTTACCCGGATCCCCAGCTCTGAAGTTCAGGACTTTATTATAGGCCACTTTTAACCATGAAGCTATACAGCTTTAATGTAACTTAAGGCCACAGTCATGTGCTTCGAGTTTTACAGTATGCACACTTCTGTAATACAAAGATTAAAGATGAGGCTGAGCACACCCAAGTACCAGATTTTACATTGCCACCCTTCTTTTGATCTTAATCATACAATTACAAGCTGATGTAGCTTGAATAGCATATGTATAGTGGGAGAGACTAGGGACTAGCATATATCCAAGGAAGTTTGCTTTCAGAAAGGCCTGCCTTCCACGCCTGTAAAGTGTGGAAACTGCGTACTGATTCCCAGAAATTTAGCATAAAGTCACAGTTCTGACCTGGGCTGCAGAAATTACTAACTTGACACATAAAAATACGTAACACACACACAAAAATATGCCCAGCCTTTGCTAGTCACCTCTATGCTTCATGCTCTGGGCACTGTAGTATTGCTTAACTCTGACAGACTAAGATCAAACCATGTTCCTCTACTTAGCAGCTAAGTTATGACAAGTGTAAAGAGTACTTTACTACTGCAACATGAAAACCATTAATATCCCCGTTCTAATGGAGCTGTAAAAGGCCTCTAGAACTGAGATACCTACAGACAGCTCAGCAGACCAAGCTTTCAGAAGCTCAGCCTCCATTGCTTTCAGGTCTCCTGATGATGATACATAAGAACAGCAGACAGTGTGCTCTTTCCACGAGTTTAATAGAGTTACAAAAGGATACCACTGCTCTATATGCAACACATGTCTAACCACATACACTGCATTGTCACTAAAGTCATTAGGGCTTAATGTACAGATACTGATCATTAAGATTTTCTATGAAGGTACTGTCAACAGGACAAACTTTCCTTCAAGTAAAAAAAAGTTACTGCTTAAACCTATAGCATGATCCCTTGACTCAGATGCAATGACTTAGTCAAAGTTCAGTAACTGATGCTTGCTCCTTATGTAAGGCATACTAGTTTCCATGCAGACTGGAGATTTATTTCTGCTTGGAGAAATACTCTTTACTTTTGTGAACATCAGGCTTGATTGTATCACTGCCAGGCTTCCAGCCAGCTGGGCACACTGAAATGACAAAGAATGTTTTAAGTCTTACCAGCTGCTCTTGCAGAACATGTTTTACATAATATGAATGCAAATTAGCAACTCAAAACATCTATACATCTTCACAACATACACAAGGTGCATTATTCAGTGTGGCATTATGTTCAGTTTATTTTACTCATTTCCATTTCTTCACTAGGTAGTAGCACCCAAGGAACCTGGTGTTTGCCCATGCCAACAGTGTGCCCTTTACACATGCACCCCTCCACACCCTGCTTAAAAGCTACACAGAAGCTTGACAGCAAGGTCACACCAACTCCAGCAGCCTGGATGAGAAAGGCTTTATAAGGATTACATTCACTTCTCTGCTCAGACCCAGTCAAGTCTATATTCTCCTTAAGTCAACCTTAGTTATATCCTCCAGTTTAATGGGAAGGGGGAGGAAGAGTTAAAACTCTCTCTTAGTTCCACCATATGGCTAACAAAAAGATACCAAGATGCAAAGGTTGCATGGCCTGAAAATTACAGCAACTCCTGAGCAGTATTTTTTGGACATTGTTTTCCTCCTCTACAGCCATGCAAGGCTTGGTGCTTGCTCCACACAATACCAGCAGTCTTAGCTATAGTACTCTCAGCTTCTGAGTGTTGCTCCACACCTTATTCTGTCTATCCTGGTTTAGATGAGACTGCAGTACTAGTTCTGGAGGAAAATCATTTGCCAGCTTTTGACTACTCCAGGGCACAATAAACCCTAAAAGGCTCTGTTTGCATGACATGTGACTGCTCCATCATGAAATATTAGGAACCTGTCCTCAGCTGACAGAGGATGGCATTCAAGTTCAGAAACACCAGATCTCTTCAGGCTAGAACCTAGCCACAACCGCAGCTTGTTTTAGTAAAATCTACCATTGAACTACCAGTTCTGAAGCAAGTTACATGTGACTAGCAGCAACTAACTAACTAATGACAGCTAAAGACCTTTAATACCTACATAGCAATTCTGAGTTTCCATAACTTGGTTCAAAACTTTGATCTGCAGTGCCTTTTTATTCAATACCTGCAGAAAAGCTACCAGCCTGAAGCACATGATCATTCCTGAACTACGGGCACAAAGACTCCATTTTCCCCTCACTATATTGAGTCCATGTGTAGTGGGACAAAAAAAAAAAAAAAAAAAAAAAAAAAAAAAAAAAAAGAAAATCAGCAGCCTTCCTGGGAATTCAAAGGCTTTATCTAACAGACTACATAAAACATCACACTAATACTAATGGTCTCAACCTATCAAATCTGAGAGCAGAGTCTAAATTATGCTTACTCTTGCAGGGTAAGTTATTACATGTTCTTCATTTCTGTTTCAAGTATTTTGTGTTTAATTGAAAGACAGACAACTGCTATGTGCTCAGCAAGACATACAGCACCAAACTGATTTAAGTGACATTTCACCATATACTCAATGGACAACTAAGTGAAATAGGACAAATGGGAGTCCTGTCAAATAGGACAAAAGGACACTATGGTGTCCTTCAACAAGTAGCTTTACAGAACCAGCTGCATTTCAGATTGATTGCTACATTTACTTAATACCCATAACTGATACATGTACATAGTACTTTTCAGTAAACCTTGATTTAACCTGGTTAGCTAATACTATGCTTTAAAAAAAACACACTTAAGAGGAGGAAATCTTACCTTCTCCATGCTTATCTGTAAACTGGAAGGCCTGGACAAGCCTGAGGGTTTCATCAACAGAACGGCCAACAGGAAGATCATTGATTGTTATCTGCCTCAAGATCCCCTTCTCATCAATTATGAACAGGCCCCTAACAAAAACAAAAACACACACACAAAAAGCCCAGTCCTAAAGTTAAACACAGCTTTTCAAAGACTGAAGTTCAGCATTCTACTATGGCAGTAAGTTGTGACATCTGTATTACTAACCTCTGCCTAAAAACTAAAGCCTTTGGTGCATGCATAGCACTGGAATGTTAGCATCAGGAACTAAGAGGAACAGAAGCCAAGTCAAAACACACAGGAAAGCAGTACTTCTTATTTAAGGAAGATACAGGCAGAGAAACAAAGTGGAAGAGAAGCCCAAAGAAAAGAGCAAAGGAGAGGCATTCTTACATACAAAGAAAAACTACACACACAGTTCTCAAAAAACCCAACCCAGCAATGGCTCATCATTTATTCCTCCAAAATCATGTTAAGAATTAGAGGAAGTTCAGCTCCCTTTAAGGAGAAACTTTAAAGGAACAGTCAACTACAGGACACAGATTAATTGAAATCCAGGTTGTACTTTAACTACTAAATACCTGTAATCACTGCCTTGACTATGTAGGTCTCACATTACCAATGTCTGCAGAAGCTCATCTGCATGAGACTCTTGCATTGTGCAGATCAGTAAACCAAGGGAAGCAGCAGCCATTTCTTCTGCTTACCAAAACCATGAAGAGTCTAAACACTGAGGAGAACTAAGCAGCATTCCCCCTTGTAGGGGTGTTTGACAGTCTGAAGCAGTTTACATCTATAATAGCTAATAGCTTCAGCTTGCTGTAAGTGTACAAATATACACAAGCTGCATTCACCTGACATGCTCTATTGCAACATAGAACTTTAACAGCAAGTTTACCTTTTGTACCTTACCTGTATGCAATACCTTCATCCTCTTTAAGTACCCCATATTGTTTGGCAATGGCACGGTTTGTGTCTGAAATCAATGGGATTTTCATAGTACCCAAGCCTCCCTGTTTCTTTGGAGTGTTGATCCTAAAAAAAGGCAGTTCAAATGTTAAAAATACTTCATTCTAAACTGTTCCTATAAGGTACAACAGAAGCTGATCCTTTCCACAATATCATACTTGGCCTGCCATGAGGCAAGAGAAGACCTGAGCAGTATCCTCAATTCTGTTCAGAAGCACCTGGTGCTACCCACACTTCAAGTGCCTTTGATATTTTGGTAAGCTACTTTCAATATGCTCAGGATTCAGTTCCTGCAAGAACTGAGACCAGACAGAAGATTCTGTTAGGTTAAGATGCCAATTCTTACCAGGCCAGGTGACAAAAGTGAGAGTCAACAGAAGCTCCAATTACTTCACAGTTAATTTTCTTGAATTCGTCAGCTCTGTCACTGTATGCAATAATTTCAGTTGGACAGACAAAAGTGAAGTCCAGGGGGTAGAAGAAGAACACAACGTATTTTCCTAAAAGAACAGTATAGCCAGTTAATCTCTCCTACCTTTACAAGAGTTGTCATATTCAGTATCAACCATTCAAATACTGGTAGAAAAGAAAGGGCTTGATACAACACTACCTTTAAAGATCAAACGGAAAACTACAGATGTCTCTATTTTAAGACTTGCTATATAGATGGCAAGCCCATAAAGCACCTCAGGGGATTTGTATTTCAGCCAAATACCATTTACAACAGTCTTCAAGGCCACTCTACAGCTAATAACAAAGAACCCAACTCAGTCTCCAAAACCGGTCTCTCAAATTTG
>NW_009927062.1:327-4418 GCF_000696875.1 Nestor notabilis | reverse complement strand
CTCCTGGCTCTACTCCCATCTGCCTGCCCAGAGTATACCTAGCACATACACTAGAAGACCCTGTGGTTGACTAACAAGACTGCAGCAACACCACAGGTCTGAAAGGCTACAAGCCAAGGAAACATTTTAATTGGGTGCATGACTAGCCTATACCTACTCACCACCCTCGCACAGCACAAGCCACAACACCTTTAGAAATGTCTTTCTAAAGCCATCCACATTAGTACTCAAATACTTCAGGCTTTCCCTTCGATTTTAGTAAGTTTTTTTGACAAGGCAAACATTTTGCCAGTACTCTACAGAAAGGAACTTCACTGGTTAGAGGAAAGAAAACACTTTCCATTGACAGAAAGTCTACAAGAGATTTTGCTTTCCACATGGTTTGGAGATGTTACACCAATCTCATAGTATGATAGACAGGACAAACAAGCCTGATCCAGGATTACAGTTTAGAGGAGTTTTATGCTAATTATCCACAATTCCCACAGCTGGGACACTCAGCCATGCTGTTGCCAGCTTCCCAAGCATAGTCCAGACATGACTGAGAACCACTGCACAAGTTGTGTACTTAAGTCCATTGCCAAGTGGTCACTATAACTTGAAAACCAAATCAAGATGTATCCTCAGATGCCCTCCACTATTACATATGGCCAGATGACATCTGTGTCATTAGAGAAACACAGAAGCTTACCTTTATAGTCAGAAAGTTTGACATCTTTGAATTGTCCATCTGGCATTACAGCCGTGGCAGTAAAGTCAGGGGCTGGTTTTCCAATGAAAGCGTTTCCTGAAGACATCTTGGTTTAATCTGGATAGGGATTAATGACAATACAGTTTAGATAATGGGAAGTTTACACCTGGAAGTAAGCATTTATTCAAAGCATTTTACCAATCCAGACTGAACCCCAAAGACAGTTTAGCAGCACTTGGTCTTGCAACACAAGGCTTAAGAGTGAAATTTGTTTTGTTACCTGGGTAGTCCAGTCAAAGCACTAACTTCTCCCCACCCTAAATCAGCAGCACAGTAAGATGCAGTTCAATACTCAGCCTATATATCAAACAAAGCTGCTATAAAGACTACTGGCACTTCAAGATCTATGGTTCATTCACCTTCTAATGATACAATAAACAGTGATCTTTGACCAGTAACAGCACAGAGTCTGGGACAGGGCTAGCCTAGTATTTCAGTAGATTCTAAGTCTTCCCATTCTACTTGGTGGATGAGTTAAAAGTCTAGTGTGTTTTTCTGGAGGTTTTTTGGGGTTTTTTTTTTCTGGTTGTTTTTTGGTTGTTTTTTTTTTTTTTTAAAAAAAAAGTTTTGATGACAAGACCCTTGTTCAATTTTACACAGCAATTTAAGTCCTCAAATTTTATCCTCCTGTTGATTCCAGAACAAAAGAACTTTTGTTAATCTCCAGAGACCAGTGCTCTGCATAACTACACTTCAGCCTTTCAAACAATTAAACCTTGTTTTATTTGTTACTAAACTCATTGTAGTATACATGGCAATCACATTCTATGTTAACAATTAAAATTTCACCAAGTCTTAAAATCAGTACAGCCAGGTTGCTTCTCCCCCAAGTCTACTGAAAAAAGTAAGAGGGCACACAAGGACAAGAGAACTCTACTTCTGGCTGCCTGCCCTAAAAGCCAGTCATTTGTAATACACCCTGCACAGTATTTTTGCTCAGTCTGGGAATGCTGTGTGTCACTTTAGAATTCCAGTTACTTCCATAGCACAAGGTTATCTATTTGAATGATTATGAACCTGATTTCTACTACATGCACTAGCTGCCTTGGAGATAAAAAAAACCTCTGAAAGGTTAGCATGAGTCTCATGTTGCTAAGGAAAGCTGAGATATCGATGATGGCCCCCCCCCAAGTCCATTATAAAAAAAAGGTTGGGAACACCTCATTTCTTGGCTCCTTCTCCCTTGCCAGCCACCTTCTTCCTGAAAAACTAGCCCATAAGTCATAAGCATTGAGCTTTCAATCCAAGTTTAGTCTTTAGTAATGGGTTTACATTTGAAAGCTTCTCTTAGATACCCTGACAGTATACAGACAGTAATCAACTACCTCTCAACTTTCATTTTGGGAAGCATCAATACATTCAGCATTTCAAGCTGCTTTTTGCAAGAAAGCTCTTTATCCATATGTTAAGCCACAGGTTAAGTCTCCAACTGCAGCAGGCTGGGAGGGAGTCTTACAAATGAAGGTGGCCAGAACTACCAAGTGTTCATAAGATTGTATGGAAGCAGCCTAGCAGGAAGACATCAATAATCCCCGTGTCAAGCATCACATGTGCCATGAATGCAGGTGGAATTCCAAAACTGCAGCTCTGTAAGAGGGACAGAACAGCCACTGCACAGTATTTACTTGAGATGTCTACAATTAGCAAGTTTTACCTCAAAACCAAGAGCTGTTCTTGTCTGGAGTGCATGACCCCACATTTTATCACTGAATCACATTCCTTCCCATTACTCAAACTCAAGGTCATCCTTTTGCTCAGTACGATGACTGTCCTATATTTGTTGCAACAGCAATCCCCTGGAGTATTTTACTATGCATTCAATGTCAAATAAAAGCTGATGGACTGCTCTTTGATACTTCCCCTTTCTAAGCTACAAATCATTGTCCTCTTTTTAGTTAAAATGAAAGTCATTAATACTAGCAGGAGATTTCAGTTGTCTTGCACTGCAGGAGAACCATCTGCTTTCCTCAGAGCACTGACTGTGACCGGCCAACATTTCTGCTTTTCTCTTTGGGGTGAGCATGTGTTTTCACATGTTCTGATTGGATTTTTAACCACAGCATTTCCTAATCCACAGAGGAACAGACCAGACTCAATGTTATTTCATAGTCACAGAATTGCTTAGTTTGGAAGACACCTTCAAGATTGAGTCCAACTGTTAACCTGGCACTGCCAGGTTCACTGCTAAAATGTCCCCAGGTACCACATCTACATGCCTTTTAAATACCTCCAGGAATGGATACTCAGCCACCTCCATGGGCAGCCTGTTCCAGTGCTTGACAACCCTTTTGGTGAAGAAGCTTTTCCTAATACCCACTCTGAACTTCCCCTAGCACAACTTGAGGCTGCTTCCTCTTGTCCCATTGCTTGTTACTTGAGAGACAAGACCAACAGTCACCTGGCTACAACCTCTTCTGAGGCAGTTGTAGAGAGATAAGGTCTCCCCCCAGGCATCTTTTTTCTCCAGACTAAACCACCCCAGTTCCCTCAGCCACTCTCCATGAGTCTTGGGCTTCACCAACTTTGTTGCCCTCCTCCAGACCTGCTCCAGCACCTCAGTATCTGTCTTGCAGTGAAAGGCTCAGAACTAAACACAGGATTTGAGGTGCAGCCTCACCAGTGCCCAGTACGGGGGGAGAATCCCTTCCTTGGCCCTGCTGATAAAAGCCAGGATAGTCTCGGCCTTTTTGGCCACCTGGGCATGCTGCTGGTGCTGTCAACCATCACACCCAGGTCCTTTCCCACCAGGCAGCTTTCCAGCTACTCTTCCCCAAGCCTGTACCACTGCACGGGGTTGCTGTGACTCCAGTGCAGGACCTGGCACTAAGCCGCCCTGATCTCCCTTTGTTCTAGAGGAAAGGAAAACGGACACTGCCAATCAAGTACACCTGAATCAGGTCAGAACACCTTTGTTGCTCACAGCCACACACGGCCTCAATTATCTTCAACTTGCAATTATAATAAGCCAAGCCTGTGCTCTTAGACAGCAATTCATACCTTTAGGATATCCTGAACAAAAGCGAAAGGCCATTTCAAAACACACCACCCGCCTTCCACTTTGCTACCTTCAGACTGTCACCAAAACGCGGTTAAGCTACCGGACTGCGGCCAGAGAAAAGCGATATCGCCACGGAACTGCTGGGTCCCAGCACACCGCAGCCAGCTACACCCAGACCACGGAACGCGCTTGGCTGAAAAACCCTCGGACGCCAATTCCAAGCATTCATCTGCGCAAAAGACCACTACAACACTGCTCTGCGACAGGGAACACCTGCCACCCTGCATGCTCTACCAAGCAGAGTCCAGCATTATTTTGAGGGGCTCTTTAAAGATTCAGGCG
>NW_009927062.1:0-225 GCF_000696875.1 Nestor notabilis | reverse complement strand
CAGGGAAGAGTTATCTGCGCCCGTGTGTCGTCGTGCCCCCGCAAGGAGGGGAAAACCGAACACGGAAAGAAAGCAGCGCTCCTTAGGGGGCGCGGTGCGGAGCGAGAGCTCGCCCGCGCACGCTGCGCTCAAAAGCCCATCCGCGCAGAGGGGGAGGGGAAACAACCAAGCAGAAAAAAAACCCAGAACCAGCAAAAAAAAACCCGGAAAACAGCGGCTGTGCCA
>NW_009927061.1:18909-27656 GCF_000696875.1 Nestor notabilis | reverse complement strand
CATCCGCTCTCAGGGCACCCACACCGTGCTCCCATGGCACAGGGCTGTGACAGACCCTCTTGTACCCTGCACCAGCTCCCATGGGCACACGCTGAGCCCCATGAAGGCGGTGGGACCAGTTTCGCCACTGCCTGCCCTGGGCACACACCCACAGTCACCATCATGGGTCTCTCCCGGGAAGCACCGTGTGCCTTGGTCTGCAGGGCTGTGGTTTTGTGAAATATGGCCCCTATAAATCCCGCTGGGTGCGAGCCATAATTCTCAATATATTTTCAAATATAGTTCAATTATTTTTCCCATACATCATGGGGAAATTGCATTGGCGAGTGGCGGCGCTAAGCAGGGAGCGCGTGGCAGGGCGGCGTTAATAGGATTGTGCATGGTATTATGCATGAGGTCGTTCAGGACACAGTGGGGAACCTCGCGTGCTCCGGAGAGATGGGAAGAAATAAATCAGGCTATTAGCGCAGCACCTTGCTCAGGTCTGCAGGGGATTCATCTCTGCAGCGTGCAGGGATCCCAGCTGGGTTGTCTCTCTAGGCTCCTCCCAGGAGCTCTGTCCTGCTCCCTCACAGGTCTGCCAGAAGCACTGGGGAGCAGAGGCAGCACTGACCGTGCCAGGGTCACCAAAGTGGCTGTGACACATCACCAGGGAGTGGGCACCCCATGACTGTGCTCAAGATAGGCCTCAAGTCCATTGGCAAGGCTGCTGGGACACCCTGGGAAAGTCCTGAGTCCTGAAACCTCTGGAAAAGCCTCACCCTTGGCTTGAGCTCACAGCCCCTGTTCCTTCCCTGTGTGGGGTCTCAGCTGCTTTGTGCCTGTGCCACGCTGCAGGTGGACAACACAGAGTGCCCTTGACACCTCTTGCTGTGAGGCAGGTGCTTAGCCAGCAGTACCTGGGAAGCAGCCACAGCCTTCAGGATAGGCACATATAATCAGCTGGGACAGTCACATTTCCTTTGGTTTGCCATGAATATTTATGCAATTTGAGCAGAGCTACTGGAGCCAAGCTGCTGAGCCAGATGGGAGATGGCAGCCCAGCACCCTGGCTCTCCCCATGTCCCATGAGACCTCCCAGGGACTGGTCCCACTCAGCCATGCTGCTGCACAAACCTCCAGATCACAGCCAGCAGGCAGCGAAATGGGAAGAGAGGGTCCTGTGAGCAGTGACCTTGGGGATGGTCACAGGGCAGGACAGAGTGTCTGAGGTGGGGCTGAGCACTGCTGTGCTTGGTTTGCAGTGGGAACACCTGCACCAGCGCAAACCACATAAATTGCACCAAAACTGGGTCCCAGATGCTGGGCTCACAGGCTGTGGCTGTGCTGGAGGCTCCCTGCACACTGCCTGTCCACCTGGGAGAGCCCAGCAGGCTTGGCCAGCAGAGACAGGGTCTAGTAGGCAAGCAACAGAACTTGGTTGTGCCTCACCAGGGTGTCACTGTTTGGGGGGCAACTGGAATTACTCCAGGACCCACTGCAATGGACCTGGGCACCCAGGGCTGCCTCCACATGAGGAGCAGGCAGGATGCTTGCCCCTCCTCGCACAAGGCTTAGCCCACAAAGATGTTCCTGGTGCTTAGCAGACACTGCTCCCCCCTAGCTGGGTCGCTGGAGACTGCCTGGCCTTGCAAGCAGGTGATGCACAGCAGGCAGGGAGGTGATGGACCGGCTGTGTGAAGGCATGGGTGCTCCCCAGCAGCAATGGAGCTGATGGTGCCAGAGCAAGCAGTGAGTGCAGGTGAGGTTTACAGTAAAGGGAAAAACAAATTATTAATCATGAGAGCAGCTCCAGCCAGGCTGTCAGGGCTGCATGGGCTCATGAATATTCAGCGTCGGGCTGAGCACTAAATCTCATTTAAATGTCAGGGACCATTAGGCAGAGAGGGAGGGGGATTGCAGCTCCCTGCTCCGTGCCAAGCCCTGCACCAGCCGGACAGGCCAGGATCTGGGTGCTGACACCCCAGCAATGCTGGGCGGGGGACACTCTGGTCTCTGGGTATCCCCAGCCCAGCACCTGGTTGCTCTAAGGGGGTGTCTGAGGCCCCCTGGCACCTCTGCCAACCCTGAACATCTTTTGACTGCTGATGGGTACTAAAACCCCACACTGAGCATCCTACAGACCCAGACACCACCAGCCATGTGACCTGCTTCCTCTGGGCAGGAGAGCAAATCCTTCTGGATCATCCACCCAGGCAGGCTCAAACCTCCACACCACAGCCAGCAGGCTGGCTCAGCCTGGGAGGACACAGTCCCAGGTACCCCAGGATCCCAGCCAAGCCTCCTTATTCCTCAAGACACACACAGGAGCAGCCTCACGTCCTGCCCTGGGTGCACAGCTGGTGAGTGCCAGAAGGGTGCCCAGGAGGACCGAGGCCATGGTGGGGAAGTGTGGGCAGCACACCCAGGTCTCTGCATACTTGGCATCCACCTTTGGAGCCCACTGCGGGGCTTATTGCCTGGCAGTGCCCAGGCACCATCCCTTTCCATGCCAAGCACCCCCTCCTCTCAAGCCACCTGCCTGCACCCAGCCATCCATGCTCAGGGTGGAGGCTCCCAGAGGTGTCTGCAGGGGTGGCAATGGCAGCAGGCAACGGCAGGCAGCAGGAGGGAGTGAGGCACGCCTGGGCACTGCCTCGCTGTGCTGGCACTCACAGTCTCTCCAGCTCAGCAGGAGCCCGGCGATTACACGGATACGTTTAAGCTCTTAATCCTACTGAAGATTATTCCAAGGTCGGGGCGCAAGGCAGGTCCCCACGCACTGCCAGGCTGCGACACGTCCCTGCTGCCATCTGCCGGGATAGGCATCCACAGGGACGCCAGCACCCTGGAGCACAGCAATACCAACCCTGGCTTTCCCACCTCCCAGCCCCATCAGCTGCCACTGTTGCCCCACACTACTCCATGGGAAGCATGATGGGTGGCATGAGCCATCCAGAGGATTGAGAGCTTTGAAGAGGACATCTCTCCAACAGGGCACAGGGAACATTTTGGACTTGCCATGGATGTGGCTGGGGGTTCAAGGCTCCTGTGTGCCCATCCAGGAGGACACCAAAGCTCAGAGCTGCAGAGGACTGTCTTAGCCTGGGTCTGAGCAGCCCTGGTGTCCAAAGAGGTGGCTCACAAGCTCTAAAATCTTTCATAATCACCAGCACTGGCAGGTGATAGTCTAAGAGCAACAAGTGGCTTGAAGATGTTGCAATGCAACCCAGTGGCACGTCTGAAGTCCGCTGGAGAACAGAACCATTAAGCCACAATGGCTTATCCCCTGGGCCCTGCTGGGGTCTCCTCCTGGCACCTCCAGACAACCATGGGTGCTTTATTGACATTTCCTCTGCTTGAGGCAGGGTGTATTATGGTAACTAAAGGGAGAGAAGTTGCCCAAGAGAGGGAAGAACCTGGGGTTCCTGCTTCTCATCAGAAATCGGCACCTGCTCTGCAGCGTGGCTGCGGTCCTGCCTTGCTCACTGCAGACAGCTGCTGGAGCCCTGCAGGACCTGGCATTTCCTCTCTGGGAAGATGTGTAAATGCTGCAATCCTTCACTGTCCTGTCTCCCACGGCAAGCCAGCTGGGCTGGGGGACAGGGCTCTGCAGGGAGGTCTGGTGTTACCAGCCAGAGGCAGCAGGACTCCTTGGGGCTGATCCTAGGGAACGGTGAGAGGATGACACACGCTGCACCCTTGGTGCTGTGTGTGACTGTGCTGCACCATTTGCTCCAAGGACCAGCACCAGGCTCACTTTGCTGGGCAGGAACAGAGCCCAGGGCAGCACCACACCTGCTTTTCACCCTTAAAGTCTCTACATCTCACAATTCCCTCAGAAAGGTGCTTCTCCAGCCTGGCACATGCTCTCTCCTGCTGCAGGTTATGCTGGGAACAGCACTGTGTTTTCCTGCTTTCCTATCATCCAGCTACCCAGCAGCACAGCCATCCTGCACACCAGCACACAGACACCTCAGCCTCCACACTCCACCACAGTACCCCACTGTACGCCCCTCTCCTCACAGCCCCCAAACCCCATGGCACTGCCCACACCCCAGGTCCCTGCATATCCTCCTGCTGCTGGTTGGGAAGATAAAAAAAAAAAAACCAAAAACCCAACTATTAATGATTATTAGGAAGAGCTAAAGTGGAATTGCAAATGTTATTTCTCCCGTAGATGGATGATAGCGGGGTGAATGATAGATAGCTGGATGGATGGATCTGTCTCCCTCCAAGCTGTAACCCCCTTCCAATCGCTCCCTCCGGAGCACTGCTGTCACCTTGTCTCTGCTCAGAAGGGCTTTTACTGGCTCACTGGGGGATGCACGAGAACGGGTTATTAATATATGGAGAGGGGGATGGAATCCATTTGACTTGAAAATAGCTGAGAAACTGAACTGCACTTTTAAAATCTGCTTTTAATCAGAAGGAAAAGAAGAGAAGTTCGAACAATTAGGGAGTAATGAAGAGCTTTGGAAAAAAAAAAAGCTCTCTGAAGATTAGCTAAGATTTTTACAGCACTTTGAGAATTTAAAGAGCTATGCTGGCATTGAGCAAAATGATACAAATACTCCCTGTGAAAATCACAGGCGGTGAGACCGACAGTGAGTGTCAAAGCCTGCATGTCCACAGGCAGGCACAGTGCTTGCTTGCTGCATGCAGGGATGCTGTGCTGCCCGTGTGCCAGGACAGGCAAGGAACTTGCAGCAGCAGGGCTCACCCCCTGCCCACGAGAGGTAACAGAAGCGTGGCCAGGAGGGACCCCCAGCTCAGCCATGGATGGAGAGCCACGGTGGAGACTCACTCTGGAATGCAGCCGCCATGGCGAGGCTGGACCCAACCCAGACACTCCAAGCGCTCAGCAGGGGGAGCAGGGGTGATCCTCCATGGATTTGGTTTTTGGGGACCAGGGTTGCCCAGAGGATGGGCATGGGTAAGGACTGCTGACAGCACATCCCTGGAGGAGAGCTCATGGAAAAACATCCCTCAGGTACCCACGTGGGGCGGGCAGCTCCAAAGCCTGAGCTGATCCTGGCCCCTGCCACGCGGGGAACCCAAAAGTCAGCCCTTATGTCCCCAGTGTGCTGGTGTCTGCTCCCCACTGATACCTGCCAAGGGCCCATCACTGGGAGGTGAGTGCGGGGGTTGCACAGCCGCACACAGCAGCAGCTGGGTAATTTTCATGCTAAGTGAAAACTAAAGTGCACAGACTCTTTATTAGAGCGAGCACGGTGCGGGGAACAATGAAGGCAGTGATGATCGTTAACTTTCTAATCGGAGGAGAAAAGTCCTCAATGCAATTTTTATGGTAATAACATCGACACTAAAGATAATTGCTCCCCGCGTCGCGCTTAGAGCCAGGAAACTGTTTGGGAAAAAAACATTAATTTGCAGGAACTGAGCCAAAGTTTCCTTAAGGCAGCTGTTCCCTGTGCCACCCTGCCCCCAGCCCATGCTGGCACTGCCTGCTGGCTGACCCCCTACCCGTGCCCTCCTTTGCACACCAGTACCCTTTGTCCCTCGCACCAGCCAGGCTGGGTTTGCACCACGCTGGTGCTGATCAGTGGCACAGACCTCTCCCAGCATCAGTGGGAGATGCAGCACACCTCTGTGGTGGTGGAAGAGGGCCAGGAACATTTTGGGTGACATGATGGAGCAGCGCTCATGCTGCAGCAAAGGGTACGGGCAGGGCTGCCTCACGTGCTGGGCTGCCTCGGGTAGGGAGAGATGGGAGCTTGTGCTCCCCAGGGAATAATAAGTGCAAGAGAAATAACAGCCAGGTGACATTTTAACGAGGCAGCTTCCTGTGTGGCATTAATATTCTAGGGGCTGCAATTCCCTGGTGGGTGTTTGAGAGATGGGGGGGGGGAACCCCCCCAAAAAAAAAACCCAGCCCAGCAAAATCAAATAAATAAATCTCTGCCTAAGTGTGGCATCTCCCCCACCCCCGGCACGGGGCGGGTGGCATGCTGTGTGATTTCCCCTGTGATCCCCTGCCACCGAGCGAGCAATCAGCTCATCTTTGAGCATGGTGGCAGAATGATTTATCCTGGCTCCCAGCGCCCCAGCTGGGGCGAGAGTGCAGACTGGGGATGATGCATGGGGCAGGAGCAGAGGTGGCAGTGGGGGGAAGGTGGGAGAGCAGGGCGCACGCACAGGCCACCACTCAATCCTAAATTAATTTTAATATTTGACAAATCAAATCTACTTAGGTGAGCCATGGGCCATGCGAGGGAGATTTATGGTGGCTTGGGGCTGTCGGCTGCACGTGTAGCCCGTGTTTGCCACTGCCCAGCAGGGCTCCGGCACTCACAGCATCACTAATTCCCCCCTCCCTGGGAGCGGGGATACAGCCAGCATTTCCAAGTGGCGTGACAGCAGAAAAATGCCCTGGCCTCTAAGTCCTGGGTTATTAGGCTGACAGGAGTGACGAGCCCTTTGCCTGCCCCAGCTCTGAGCCCTTTGGCAGAGCTGGTAGCCAGGGCACAGCACTGGCCATAGCAGGAGGCGGTACCCAAAGCCCAGGATGTCCCTGGGTGCCTGGTGTTCCATCCCAGGGAAGAGCAGCCAGTTCCAGCATGGAGGGGACTGGTCTCCCCTCTGCAGGGCTGCAGCAGTTCTCCATGGGTTGGGGGCAATTACAAACCTGCAGGCTGAGTTGCTGCACTGGGAGCTGGTGCTGGTGTGAGGGGTGCATAGAGTTGTTCTCTGCAGGGTCATTTCAGTCCCAGCTCCATCAGCAGCCCACAGATTCATGGGCCCCAGGAGGTGACAGGAAACCTGATAGGTTTTAAGACAGCAACATGCCCTGAATCTGCAAGATGCCTGAGCAGGCAAGGTAGGGAATCCAAAATGTTTACAGCCTTGGGGGACATGGCGACTGTGAAGCAGGGAAGGCAGGCTGGGCTGCCTGGGATGAGCCTGCCACACCGGGGAGAGACCGCTGGCATCCCTGATGGAAATCCCTCCATTGGCTCCATTGCATCTCCCCAGCAACTCTGCGGAACTGGCAGAGGAGGCGCAGGGAAGCCCAGTGCCCTCATGTTGAACCTGTTCCTGTGGCAAAGCCCTGGCATGGGGAGTAACCTGGACTGCAGAGATCTCTTGCAGTGATGCTGGAAATGCTGGAGAGGGATCTTCAGTGCTTTCTGCCATGGTGCCCCTCACTCCTGCCCATGGGTAAGGACCGCCCTGTACTTGCTGCTTCTTGCTGACTTCTTTCGTTGACACAGCCAGGTTCCCCTGCCCACATGCTCAGGCAGGGAGACTGGGGCTGTTCTCAGTCAGCTCTTGCTTGGATGATGCTACTACAGAGATACAGCACTGCTTTCTGTACTGGAGACAAGCCCCACATCTAGCTGCAGCCTCAAGCTGGGGTGTCTCAAGGGACCTACAGCACATGGCCCATGGCAGGGCAGGCAGCCTTTCCAACTCCTCCAGCAGCCAAGAGGCAAGCAGTGCATAAAGTTCAGGCCAGCCCAGAGCCCTGGGTGGTTCTGCTGTGTGCCCTGCCTGTTTCTCCCCAAACTCCTGCTCTGCCAATGGCAGAGCCCTCCACCTGTCCCAGGTGTGCTGGAGAACAGCCAAGGGCCATGGGAGGGATGTGAGATATGGGAGTGATAGCCTGTCCACAGGGATGACATGCATGCCTACGCCCAGCAATTCTTACAGTATAAAACAGGCCTCAGAGGTCTCGAAGGACTTTAAGAAATGTCTACAAGTTGCCTGGGCCAGTAGAGACCAGCTGTGACAGGTGATGGATATAAGGAGAAGGCAGTTTCCAGTCCCTACATGCCCCTGTGCTTAGCCAGACTCACAGCCATGTGCATCCCATGCATGTCCCAGAGTCCCAGCATGTCCCTCAGAGTGGGATGCAGCAGGGTGGACAGAGGGCTGTGCCACTGGGGCTGCAAGCCTGCAGCAGAGCTTCATCCTCAAGAGCTGCACATGGTTTCTGGCAGGTCTGTTCAACCCAGCTCCAGCCCCACAGCTGCCCCATCCACAGCAGAGGCAAGTTGCCCAAGCCCCGGAGATACATGGTTCATGAGAAAGTGGCGTGACTGGCTTGTATGCACTGTGTTATGACTCCAGCTCTCAGCGGAAGCGTATGCTCTCATAAAATATCTATGTTTGGATGCAGAGATTTCCAGGGATCATAGGACGCTGTGCTGATAATTTAACATCTGCTCTGCATTTGTCTGTCTTGCTGCCGTGACGTGGCTCAGCCCTCGCTCTCCCGTCTGTCCTCTGGCAAGCACTCTAGACAGGGGCAGCATCCCCTGCTCATCACTCTGCCCCAGCCCAGAGGCACAGCGTTCCAGGCCATGGGTGCTGGGAGAGGGAGGGCAGGTCTGGGCACCCTTTGGAGCAAACAACAGCTTCTCTGCCTGCATTTGCAGCTTTGATGGAGCTGCAAAGCCAACAGCCTCCCCTGTGGCTCATACCAGCCCAAACAGTTTTGCTGAGCCCCACCATGCATTGCTAGCCAGTGCTTGCCCATGCACTGCCCCCTGGGCTGAGTAAGCAATTGCCACTGCCATCCTGCAACCAGGAGAGCATCAAAACAGTCTCCAAATTGATGTCTGAGACTCTTCTGCAAGCTCCAGTCATGTCCTGCTAGGAACAAGCGTCCGCTCTAGTTACTGTCTCCTAGGAGAGCACCAAGGGCTTGAGGCTGTCACAGGAGGAGCGGACCCAAACATGACATCTCCATGGAGCCCAGGGAATGGCAGGCAGGGCCACAGTGCTGCTGAGACAATGGCACA
>NW_009927061.1:18164-18878 GCF_000696875.1 Nestor notabilis | reverse complement strand
TGGATGGACCCGAGCCAGGCGCCATGGGGGCTCCAGCAGCTTGTATAGGGCTGGGCTGGGCTGGCAGGGGAATAAGGGGGGACAAGAGTGGGTCCCTTCAGGTTCCTTCCCCAGCTGTGGTCCCCCACCCAATGGGGAGCTGGGGATGGGCACAAGGATGGGGGAGGCTCCAACAGGGTGCACTGCAGAGCTCCGGGTGCAGCACCCCAGCACGCCCCCAGCCACCTGCCCCCCTTCACCAGTGCTGCCCCCCATGCCAGCAGGACAGCCCCATGCCTTGTCCCCTGCCTGCTCCCTGCCCTCGCCTCCTCCTGGTCCCGGTGCTGTTTGTCACACCTGTCACCATGGTAAGGGAGAGATTAGCCACAGACCCTCCGCTCCCGCCCCAAGCCACTGATTCATATTCATGAGACTTCAAAGCATCTCTCCTGGATCTCCTGCACCAAACCTAATCCTCTGCTGCAGCACTGTGCCAACAGCCCTCACTCACAGCGTGGGATGGCAGCTGACAGTCCAGAGCCTTCCTGCCCTGGCCAGCAACAGCCACACACCCACTGCTCCTGCACCCCTATATAAAGCCTGGCCAGCAATCATGGGAGGATGCTCTGCACCATGGGGTGCTGGCATAGGAGCCACAAGAAAGGGGTTAGCAGCACAGAGGCAATCATTTTGTGTCCTCACCTGCCCATCCCTCCACCCCTCCAGAGGAGAGGG
>NW_009927061.1:17336-18001 GCF_000696875.1 Nestor notabilis | reverse complement strand
TGTGTGCAGAGCAGGGCCTCGCGAGGCAGCATGCCTGCTCCTGCTAGAGATGGATCCTGTAGCACAGCACCGGCAACAAAAGGGCAGGGAGCATGCTGAAGGCCAGGCATTTTGGGGCACAGGCAGGATCAAGGTGAGTACCTACCCCCATCCCACTCCTGTGAAGCAGTGGGGCACCCAGGGATGCCCTCCCATCACCCCATTGCAGTGTGGGTGCAGGTAGGGCTGCAAACCCCCACAGGTGCTAGTGTAAGCTGGACCACCTCCATGCCCATCTCATCTGGTCTGTGGCAGGGTCACATCGTGGTCAAACACAGCCCGCCCTCCACCGGGACGCGGTCAAACCCAGCCAGCCCTGCACGGGGAGCCAGCGGCATTGTGCCACCCTCCGGTGCTGGTGCTGGCTCTGGCTCAGCACTCAGGTCCCAGCAGCGGGTGGGCAGGCGGGCGGCAGGTCCCCCATGGAGCCATCTCCTCCAGATGGTGAAGACCATTAGAGCCACTCTCACGCACACAGAGCCATAAAGTTTATGGACCTCATCATTTAGCTGTAATGGAAATAGTTAAATCTGTCTCTGTTTAAGCAAACTCTGCCCTCTCAGGAGCATTTGACGGGGGCAAGGGGGGACTCCTGCAGGCAGTGGGCACCTCTGCTCACCCTTTCC
>NW_009927061.1:16183-17201 GCF_000696875.1 Nestor notabilis | reverse complement strand
GCATGGGGGCTCTCCCTGCACTGCCAGATCCAGTGGCTCAGCCTCTCCTCGGTGCAGGGAAGGTGACCAGGTGCATTTGGGGTGACCAGGCAGGATTTGGGACTATGCAAACTCCCTGCCAGCAGGAGCTGAGAGATGATGTGCAGGCAGGTGGGCTGAGAGTGCAGGGAGCTGTGGGCAGGATGATGCCTGCCTGCTCCAGGCAGAGGACCCACTGCTATGGGGTGAGACTGAGATTCCGAAAATGCCGATCTGCCCTGCACAGGCACATGCTTTGGCCTGGCAGCCCCTGGGCAAGACCCAGACTGGAGCCTGCCAGAGCCCACTGCATGGGACAGAAGAGGACATGATGCCTTGAAAGCCACTTTTCATGCACCCCCCAGGGACTGGGCAGGGGAATATGAACCCAGCACAGCCCAGGTTGCCCCCAGCTCTTGAAGAAGGACCACAGGGAGCGGGGTGAAAGCAGCACTCCTCCATGCCTCACAGCACCCTCAGCCCTGGCCTGGGGTCAGGAGGCTGGACCCCTAGCTGGGAAGCTGCCAGTGTGCCTGTGGAGGGCCACTTCCTCCCCACTGTCATGTGGGGCAGGTGGGGGTGCTGACACCAAAGCAGTAGGACAGTGTGGGGGGTCTCAGCACCCCTTGCAACCTTCTTCCAGCCCCGCATCTCATCCAGGATGGGGTGAGACCCTAGGGCTACCCCAGCTGCTGGAGCAGATCTCCCCACCCATGGTGGTAGTGGGAGCTACCCCCTCCCCAGCATGCAAAGCATGATTAATTACAGAGTAAGTCATTAATATTCACAGCTAATTAAAGATCTTTATCATGAATAATGGAGCTCACTCTCCAAATCACGGGACAAGGATGGAGGAGGGGGAAAAAAGCCCTGTGGGGAAGAAGGGGCTGCAGAGGGGCAAAGCCCTGGGGCAGGGGCACAAGGGGAAGTGATAGTACCCTCCTTGTGGTGTACCTGGGTCTGGTAGTGGCCTGGTTGGGGGTGCAGGGATGGGGCGCAG
>NW_009927061.1:15614-16139 GCF_000696875.1 Nestor notabilis | reverse complement strand
GGAGCAGGTGCCAGGAATCACGAGGGTCTTCCAGACACCCCTGCCCATAGGTCCCTAGCCTGTCACCCCAGTGTGGTGGGGACTCCTTTGTCTTGCACAGCTCCCCATAGAGCAGTGACCACTGTCCTCACCTGGTGACACATAGTCCCCAAACCAGCTAATTCCCAGCAGCTGCCCAGAGTGGGCCTGGGATGGGGCTGCATGGTCCCTGCGGAGCAAGGGGAAGGTGGCGGTGGGGGTAACCGGCACTTTGCCCAAGCTCCTGTTATACAAATGAAAGGTTTTTAGTGCGAAAGACTCTGGGAGAGTAATACATCTCCTATATTGATCGCAGGCCAGGGACCAAGGCACGGCTTAAACAGTAATTGATTTCTAGCCGCTGAGATGTGTTGGGGAGCATTGATTTAACAGCACTGCAGACACACTGCTACTAATCTGATTAAAGTATTTAGCAGAAATGTTATTCTTTAAAAAAAAAACCAACAAACCAGAGGGAGGAGTTGTGGCTGCCGGGGGCCAGGGGAC
>NW_009927061.1:12322-15579 GCF_000696875.1 Nestor notabilis | reverse complement strand
CTGGGGCCTGGAAATGGCTCTGCACCCACACCAGACATGTCTTCATCCAGCTGTGCTCACAGCCGTTTCTGCTGGAGATGCCAAGGACACGTGCAAGCCCAGCAGGACACAGGCAAAGCAGGGCCAAGGACACGTGCTGGGAGCACGGGCAACGTGGACCCAGCCAGTGCCCTGCTGGGTGCTCTGAGCAGAGAGCATATGTGGGAGGAGGTGGAGGCAGCCTGGACTGGAGGCACACACACTCATGGTGGAGTGTGCATGTGGCCCATACCAGTGCCACAGCAGCCAAGGAGGTGCAGGAGCCAAGGTCTGGCAGTGCCTGTCGCCCCAAGCCCCTGCAGCCTCTCAGGGCAGGAAGGGGACTATGTGCACTGCTGGCCCTCTGGCCACAGAGTGTGCCCATGCCTTATGCCCTACCACAGAGCTCTCACATGCTGTCCCCTCCTATGCCACTGCTGAGAGTGGGGATGGATGCTGCACTGGTGGGAATGAGGACTCCCCCATGCCATGCCCAGCCCAGCAGAAAGGCACCACCTGAGCAGGTGGAGGGGTTCCTGCTGCTCCCCATCAAACACATCAGCCCAGTTAATTAACAGGCGATATCAAACAAATAAATTATTCCTGCTTCCTATTGATTCTAATTTACTGGCCCCTGGAGAGCCCAAGCTCTTTTATCCCACCTGTCACCCCTGCTGAGCAGCTGTACTAACATCTGCCCTGCTCCCTTCACCTCTCTCATTCCCCCATCTTAGGGGCAGAGGTGTGCACAGCCATCGGGCTGATGCTGCCCCATGCTGCTGCCTATCATCCCCTGGGATGCAGCTGCAGCCCTGACTGCTTCTTCTCCTGGGTATGGAGGATGCCCCAGTGGTGGCAGCACAGAGAGGGAGACTGGCTGCCCATCCTCATGGCACCCTTTGCTCCCTGGGAATCAGCTTCATCCAGGGATGCCCTAGCTCTTCCTAGACCTTTCCCTTCCCCAGTGCCACCAGAAAGGGTGGGGGTGCCAGTTGTGGCTGCCCAAGCCTACCTCCATCTCCTTGTGGGCAGCCAGGTGCCCAGCCCAGGCCATGCCCAGCAGGACAGCCAGATTTACCCACTGTCCTGGAAAGAGGCTGCTGCCGCCCCCACTCCACCCCCCCCCCAGCTCCCGCCCCTACGGATGCCAGATCAATAAATCAATCCCGGTTCAGCTGCTGACTGCACAGCCCTTTGCTCCTAAGCAGGCTTGGTTGGGAAATCCCAAAGAGGCACTGGGTCCCAGCATCCATCCTTGCCTGCTCTGGGGGCTCAGTTCATGACTTATGCTGCACTGGGCTACTGAGACATCACCTGCACCAGCCCAGGCTGTTGGGCATGATGGTGGCAGCTGCCAGCCCTTGGCAAGCAGGACTGCCATCTGCTTGGGTCCAGGCAGTGCCCAGTGATAGGTCCCAGTCCTCCCCTGGACCACAGGGCTGCCTGCACAGGGCTGGGCTTTGTCTGGTAGGAAAAGCAGCAGAGTGTGTGCCCTCCTATGGTCATGGGGACGTTGGCTGTCTCAGCTGGGGGACTCTCTGGGCAGCAGCCTGCCAGCACAGAGCCAGCTCTGAGCTTGACACAGCCAGCAACCAGCTGGACACAGAGCAACCCGCCCATGTTGTACTGGGGTAGCTGGAGGCTGATGAGGGCTGTGGGACGGGCTCAGGAGTGCAGCCTGCTGGCCTGCCTGCTGGTCCAGGCACTGGTGCTTTCCAGAACTGGCTCAACTGGATTTCCTCGGGTAGGACAGATTAAATACAACCTGGCCAGAGGTCAGCAGCAGGCTACTTGCCACGTGCCCATGGTCTGAGCCTGCCTGGAGCATTTGGTGCTCAGACAGGGGTCAGCTGGCATCTGGCTTGCGAAGGGACACATGGAGCACTGGAGTGATTCCTGGGGAGCCTGACTAGGAGTCCTTCCCCAAGCTCTTGGATGTCCCCCATGCTGCTCTTCCCTAGCAGAAAGTGGAACAGCGACAGCTTCACTGCTGTGCCAAGGGGTGGGTGAGGAAGAGTGGTGGATGCTGCTGTGAGCCCTGCTGCCAAGGTGGCTGTGGCCAAGGGGGCTGGCAGGTGATTCATTCACCCCAGTGATTCATCCCAGGTGGCTGCAGGAGCAGCCAGGGCAACTTCAGCTGGGCTGGGATATCTCACTTGTCTCCAGCCCTTGGCTGAACTGTTGCCCCTGCTCCCACAAAGGCACTCCTCACTGATGCAGATGCCACCAGCCTCCCCACCACTGCCCTGCAGAGGCCATGGGGTGCCTGGTGGGGCAGGAGGCTGAAGCTCCCACTGGCGTGGCACGGTCCCCCGGCAGGGAGCGGGTAGGAGGAGCGGCTGGCAGTGCCGCAGCCAGGAGATAAGCTCCCCGTTCATCCTCATCACATGTGATGGGAGAGAGATTTATGGCTCCAAGATGCGATTTGTGCTCAGCTCCAGCACAAGGTATTGATCACTCCTGGGTGCTCCCACTGCTCCCTCACCTCCCAGCCCCTCCTGCCTAGTGAGGCCAGCAAGCTGGCCCTGCCTGTTAACTCTTCCACACCTGGGGACCCCCAGGGCTGGGCACCTTCTCTGTGCTGTACCAGTCGGGGCAACAATGAGCTCCCCAAGTCCAGGCTGGCTGGGATGCCAGGGCCCATCTCCAAGGGTAATAACAAGGTTTTCCCAGATGAGGCCCAGAGCAGAGCAGGCAGGAGTAGTTTGGCTGGGTTGGCAGTGCAGAGCACCCCTTGGCAAGGAGATGGGCCAAGGGGACAGGGGGTACTGGAGGAACCAAGCAGACAGGGATGGTGGGCAGTGATAAGGGGACAGAGCAGCAGGGATAGGGCATGGCGCCAGGGATTAGTGCTGAGTGTATGAGGATGGCTGGTGGTGAAAAAAGGATGGTGTTCAGGGGACAGGGTGTGTCGAATGGCCACAGGCAGTGCCAAGGACACATGGACAGCAGCGTGCACTGAGCAGTTCCGGGGACAGCTGCAGGGCTGATGCCAAGGGGATGGGGATAGGGACAGCCGAGGGGGACAGGGATGGGACTGTGGGCGGCTCTGCAGCAGCAGCAGGAAACGATGTGTGAAATGAAGAGTTCCTGCCCAGTGCCCAGAGGGAGTGTGCAGCATACTGAGCAGGGCTGGGGCCAGGGAGGGGGCTGCGGGCAGGTGCACGGCCAAGGGGGTCCCTAGGAGTACATGGGGACCCTGGTTGGGGGGCCCCTCCGCAGCGTGGGGCTCTGTGTCT
>NW_009927061.1:11579-12014 GCF_000696875.1 Nestor notabilis | reverse complement strand
CCCTCGCCCCTCTCTGAGCTCCTCAGCCCCCTGCTTGCCCAGTGACCTGCCCCCCTGCACTCCTGGGGACATCCCTGGGTGCTCACAAGAGGGGCCACACACTCCTCTCCTGTGTCGGTCGTGTCTCCCCCACAAGTTCCAGGGTCACAGACTTATACTAGCTCCTCTAGAGGGCTCAGCTCTGTCCCCAAAGCAGCCTGGCTGCACAGGGACCCATCCAGGGGGTGCCACCAACCCCAAGTGCAAGCAGGAGCAGCTCCCCACCGGCTGCCTTGCATCCCAGCTCCCATCCATCCCTGGTTCCAATGTTACCATCTTCGCGCAGCAACCGGGGAAGATTTAAATAATTCACGGAGGTGAGCTAGAGCACAGATGCTCCTGCAGGCAGCTGAGTGCGAGCAGGCAGGCAGCGGCTGGGGGCTGCGGGTAACGGGG
>NW_009927061.1:495-11196 GCF_000696875.1 Nestor notabilis | reverse complement strand
CCAGGGCCTGCTGGCACCTACCAGCCGAGAAGGAAAGGCTAGGGCTCAGCATTCACAGAGGAAAAGCACTGAGAACATCATCCTGAGACAGCTCAGCAGAGGCAGGAGATGAGCAGTGTGCCCAGGGAGCCCCACACTGGCTCTCCCCCCACCATCCCCTCTGCCTATATCTCCTGTGCAGGATCCCAGATTGATTCCTGAGAAAACCCGTTATTAAACTGGCCACTCCAGCTGTAAATTCAGATCAGTAATTTAAGGGGATAAAGCTGTTAATAGAACATTAAAATATTTGATCTTATCTGAGGCACCAAGGTGTGAGTGAATGTGAGAGTGCCTGGATGACTTGCACAGCCACTTCCTGGTCCTGCTCAAATCTCTGACACTACTGGTGCTGGTGTGGTGGGAAGAGTGGCAAGCATTGGTGTAACTAATTGCCGGCTGTTCTAGGAGAGGGGAGGTCGGCATCTGTCAGGAATGGGGTTCTGATGGACTCCGAGGCTGCTATTACCCGCCAGCCCTGCTATTACATCCTATCACTCAGCATGGCCATGTCCACCACCCCAGCCCCTCAGCTGGGAAAACCACTGGAAACAGGTATCATTACACCGATGGTGCTCACCAGGGGTGTTTCCACTGCAGCCCCACTACATGTGCTGCTGGCTACACATTGCAATGATGTTGTTCAATGCTGCCTGCGTTGTCCTAAAAGTCCCATGTCGCCACAGAGCTGGCCTTCCCTACCCACAGGTTGCTCTCAGGAGCAGCCACGCTGTGATGCCAAGATCCCATTGCAGCCCAGCTCATTTCGGAAGGATTAGTCTGTGATCCCCCACTGCCCACCCCCGGGGAGTGTGGCTCTAGGAAGGAGGGAAGGTGAATTTCAGGGAGATTAACCCAGCAGGATGGGAAATGGAGGTACATCTGCTCATCCAAATGGAAGGAACATCTGCCTTGTGGGGGAGTGGATAAAAATAGGCTAACATTTACCTGCCAGCCCTGAGCAGAGTGGGTGGAGGGCACCACAGCCAGGCTGTGTCCACTGAGGGATGCAGACATCCACTCAAGTGGCAAGCACTCATTGTCTGCTGTCCTGCTCAGGCTGGAGGGACAACATGTGGCATGCAGCAGCATGCCTGTGTGTCTGCAGGACAGTGTCCTGGGGCAGCACTGGTGATGGGGAGTCCCACTGAGTCAGGAGCATGTGCAGGGCACACACAGGCATCGATGCTGGGGCAATAGGACAGCCAGGCATGCCTGCCGAGACTGCAGCATGCTCAGGGCTGTCTGTGCATGGAGATGGGCAACAAGATGGTTGGCTGTGAGGTGTGCAGGTGAGGCATGGACTGTGGTTGAGCTCAGGGCAGGGCTGGTGCCCGAGTCTGGAACCTGTTGAGGAACTCACTCCTCCCAGGGGGATGGTAGTGAAGTGAAAAGGCAGGGCTGGGATCCCCAATAGAGGTGCCCTGGGGGATGACTAAGGAAGGTGAAGGAAACCTGCCTGAGCACCCTCCTCTGTAACCAGCAGAAAAAGGCCTCTTAGCCTGTCCATAGCCCTGTAGCCTGGGCTGCCAGGAAGGGCTGGCAGCACTCTCTGCCCTGCTCAGGAGCCAGGGGATGCCACAGCTGCTGCTCCCACCTCTCCATCTGCCCTGTCTTCCCATGCACCACAGACTAGATCTGAGCATCCTTCTACAACTGCATTAAGGTTTCCCGTCAGTGCTGGCAGCTCCTCCTTGGGATGACACTTAAATCTTCACAGCCATCTCTGAGCAGCACAGGCCAGTCACCTCACAGCAGCAAAGGCCAGGATGCCTCCTCTGGCATTGCTGCCTTGGCACCCCACCACTGAGCAGACATCGATGGCTACGTGCCTAGCAGCTCAGGGTGGCTGCTAAAGCCGAGACACAGCAGCCTGCACCACAGCCAGTCACCCATGTCCACAGGGCTGCAATAGCCCTGCAAGCTGCTGGCACTCCTGTCCTTGGGGCACAGCAGCAACCAGCCCTTGCCTGGCCCAGGCACCCAGCCTCGCCCCAGCAAGCACAAGCCCTTGCCACCAAGAAGCCAGCACATGGCTGCAGATGGGAAGGGTTAACAGCTGTGAAAGCAGAGCCTCCCCTTCCTCCCCCTGCTGCTGTGTTTTACGGGCTGGAGCTATTACCAGGAAATGTTCCCATCAGCACCATTGATCCCCTTGTTTACAGCCCTGTAATCCTCAGCTTTTGACTCGAGCAAAGATGAGGAGATGGCTTCCTCCTGGGCATCACCTCTGCCCTGCCTGCGTCCCTGAGCAATGCTTGCCTGGTTCCAGAGTCAGGGTGACATGCACCAAGCCCTGTGGCACTTGGCTGGGCCTCGTGCTCTCTGCAGCCCGTGGGGAGACTGTGGAGGGTGGCATGGTGGAAGGTGGAGGTGGAGGTGGCAGTGGCAGTGGCCACGGACCTGCTTGAGCTGGCCCGTGCAGGCAGCCACCAGTACCCCTTGTCTCCCAGTCCCAGAACACGGCTGTGCCTCCGCCAGCTGCCTGACACCTGGTCGCAGGGCCCCATGCGGCAGCCCTGCTTTGTTTTCATTAGTGCCATGAGTGGAGCCGTCACGGTAAATTAGGGACCCTCCCAACACCGACATGCAGTGCTGCATCTGCCAAGCTGGCAGCAACTGACGGCCAGGAGAGCCCAGCACAGCAGTGGTGGACACCCTGGGAGGCTGCAGGCAGGGCGCAGCTGGGGCGCCGGCTCCTGGTGTGGGGCACTGGGTTTGCACAGCCCTGCGTGCCCCTGTCCCTTTGTGTCAGCTCTCCCTGCCCCAGCAGGGCTTGAGTGGCTCCCTAGGACCTCTATGCCGGGGTGAGGTTCTCCCTTACCTTTGATCAAGCTGGGATCATGCAAACCTGTGCTGACCCTCTCTCAGATGCTTGCATGGCATCCATCACTGGGACTTTCATGAGTATTTGTAATTCTTCCTACATTCGAGCTTTACCACCTCTCAGTGCCCCAGGCATATCTCCCACACTGGCTGGGAGGGCTGGATTGTGCCTCCCTCTGCTCACTTACTCTATTGCCTGGGTGCAGCCCAATCCCTGGCCCTTGCTCTGCTAGGGAGGGATATGCTTTGCTCCCATCTAAAGCTTGATTGGAATAGATTTACCTTCCCTCCTTCCACAAGCCCTTGGGAGCCTACAGGACGGGTAAGGAGCCAGGCTGCCCAGTCGGGCTGGAGCAAAGTCACAGCCTGCCTCTGCTAGGGCTCGTCCAGGCTGGGTGAATCCCAGAGCTGGGCTCCCCATCCCACCCTTTCTCAGTGCCTCTCCACACTGGCTTCACAACACAAGCCCTGCCAAAGCATCCCCAGTACAGCACACCCCTGCTCTGCTCAGGGCTCTGCCCCAGCCCCAACAAACCCCATGTCAAACAAGGCAGCCTTACAGCCAGCAAAAACTGACCCCTGGCAGCTTTCCCTTTCCCTGATTCCTGGTCACCGTGAGCTGGAATCCCATTGCCAGCACCCCAGCAGTGCCCCATTCTGCAGGTGCCAGCGCTGGGGCTGTGCCCAGCCCTCCTTGTCCCTTGCAAAGTCCTGCCATTGGACACTCACAGTTTGGAAGTCGCTGCCGTTGCATTCCTCATCACCGAACATGCAGTGGACAAGCATCTCACCCAGGTCCAGCTGGTGGCCCACGCGCCCATAGAACTCCTCCAGGTTGAAGGGGCGGCTCTTCTCCTCTTCATTCATGTCCAGTGTCCTCAGCAGAGCCTCCAGCCTGCTCCTCTCTGTGCTCTCTGGCAGAAGAAGCCGGCCAGCCCCATCCAGGAGACCCAGCATCTCCCCTGCCCAGTACAGGTCATGGCTGGAGAGCTGTGAGAAGCGGGCAGGGTTGAAGTTGCAGATGGTGATGGCAGGGAAGGTCTTGTTGCTTGCTGTCACCTCCTCCAGCTGGGTGCTGTGGGGGTACTGGAAGTACAAGCCCACACACTTGGCATAGGTGTGGATGAGAAGGCCCAGAGAGCCCAGGAAGGCCAACAGCCACAGCAAGTTGCGCACAGTGTAACACCGGTGCCTGAAGATGTGCTGGATGCCGTGGAGGGTAGAGCGGCTAGCAAACTCCTCCAGGCTGCACAGGTGCTGCTGCAGGGCCTTGGCATCTTCTGCTGAGTGTGCAGGACGGTGACCCTTGGGAAGGGCTGCCGAGGGCTGGGGGGGACCCCAGGGGCGTGGGGACAGCCTCTGGGCTTCCTCCAGCCACATGCTGCTGCCTGGCTCTGGCTCTCCCCAGGGCGCTGGAGAAGGTTTGAGGAGCGGATGATGGGCACGGGGGGCTGGGCTGTGCGGCAGGCAGCGTGTGCCAGTGCCGGGGATGGACCAATACGGCGTGGCACTGCCCACACCCTGCCCCGAGCAGGAAGCTCACTGAGTGCTGAGACCACAGACTACTTAGTGATCGCCGCATCCCATCCTGCAGGAACCAGAGCCAGAGGCTGAAACTTCCTGGAAAGCTCAGGGCACGCTCCCTGTCCATCCCCCTGGGGGTGTGGGCAATTAGCTGGAGTCCTGCTCACTTCCAGCATCTGCATGCACTTAGCATGGGCTCCCCAGGGAGGGAGAAGTGGGCAAACTCCTCACATCCCCGAGCCAGGGCATGTAGGAGTCATGTGAGCTACATGTCCCTGGGCTCAGGAGAGGTGCGTGTGCATATGTGTCTCAGGGGGCAATAGCTCTTTGGCCACAGGGATGTGGGGGGACTCCCAAGATCTGCACCAGCCTTGCAGGAACATAGGTCCAAGACATCAGACTGGTTAAGGAGCTGAGGTGCTGAGTGTCACTCCTGTCAGTTCCTGCACCCTTGGGCTCCCAGCACCCCCAAAAGCTGTGAGGGGTCCAGGTCTCATGAGCACAGGGTGAGGGTAGGGGGTGGCAGGGCATTTATGGGGCAGTGACACAGACCCCAGGGGAATGCCAGTGCTAGTACCACCTGCATGCCACAGTGGGAATGTTGCCAGGCTCTCCAGCATGGTGCTACCTTCAGGCCGGGAGCTCTGGTACAGTGCTGGGGTTGGCACAGCTCAGCATTCCTTGCCCTTGAGGTGTATAGAAGAGGCAAAATATTTTATGAGGCCAGCAATATAGCTGAAGAGTTGCTTGTGAGCACTGAGAAGCACCCATGTACCCAAAAGCTAATCTCCCTTTCTGAACTATCTCAGTTGGTCAGTAAAAGATACTGCCTTCCCCTACCGGACTCACCACACATGCATTCATCTGGGTAGGCCCACAGCACTGTTTTGCTGGCAGTGGAAGCAGGGCAGAGACACAGAGCAGAGACACATCCCTGAGGCCAAGGAGGACAGGTCAGGATTGGGAAGCATGCCCAAACTGGGAGAGTAGGCTGTGTTCCCCCACCCTGCTTCTGCTTCGCACACTGGTGCAGGAACTTGCCGGGAGGGATGATGGGTAAATCAAAGGTAAGGATGCCAGAGCACAGGGAGAAAGTAGAGCCCAGGCCCAGTACGGCTGGAGGTGGGCAGGACTGGGCTCTCTCCTGTGGATAGTCAGCCCTTGCTGGGCACCCAGCAGATGTGGAGCGAAAGGCACTGGAAAACCCCACTGTGTCTGCAGCCATGGGATGGAGATGCTGGCCCTGCCCAGCTGCACTCCCCTGGCCCGTGCTCCCCAGCACAGCTCTAAATCCATTAGCTTTGCATAATTAGATTTTTCTCAATTACCAGATTATGATAATTAACAGCTCATTTGTAGGAGGCAGTGCCTAATCCCAGCATCATGCTTGGCTCCACTCTGCCGCCGCTGGGATGGCGGGCAACAGAGCAAGCACCAGCTCAGGGAGCCCTGACAGGAAGCCTTAGGAACCTCCCACTACCCCCAAAAGCTCTCCAGCAGTGGTGACCTATACCTCCTCTGCACTGCCTGGCTAACACAACCTGCTTGGAGGCACTGGACCCCAAAACCAGGGACAGCATCCACCAGCAAGGGGAGTCAGCAGGGTTTTAGAAGTGGCTCAGGCACCCATATAGCTCCAGAGATGCAAAAAACCTTCCTGCAACGTCTCCTCCTGCAAGCTGGAACCAAAGGAAACCACTGGCAAAGTTAGCATCATGGCTGGCACAGCTGCAGTCATTAAGAGGCTTGTTAATGAACTTTTCTGGTCAATAATGTTGCTAAGGACAGAAGAGCAGGGTGGCGGGAGGCAGCTACCAGTAAAGTACCAATCTTTCATCATGGGAAGGCAGGGCAGTCTGGGCAATTACTGCCCATCAACAGAGCTTCATCCCTAGTAAAATAATAGAACAAATATTAAGAGAAAAATGCTTCTGAAGACCTCGAGGGCAGAAGAACGAGGAACAATAAAGATTTGCTTGGAGCTCACACAGAATAAATCTGCCCAGTCTGACTTGATTGCCTTTTTTGGGGTAAAATTGCTAAATGAATTGATGGAGAGGACACAAGAGGTGTGATATATCAAGCTTTTATTAAAGCACTTGATAGAGCATCTCAGGGAATTAATTCTATTTAGCAGAGACAGCCATCCCCTGCCTGGGCCAGGTGCAGCTGAGGAGGTGAGGGTGATGGGGTGGCCCTGGAGTGCATGGGGAGCATGATGGTATCCTGTGACACCAACGTATCTCATCTCCCAGCCCAGGTGAACGTGCTGCAGCACCTGCTCCATGTCCTGGCTTCCAGGGCAGCTGTGCCAGGAGCACCAGGGTTGTACCCAGAAAACCTGGATATAGCCCCATGGGGGCAATGCCTGTAGGCAGCCCAGGGCCCTCAATGCACTCATGGGGGGACACCACCACCGCATGCCCAGGGCCATCCTGCAGCTTCAGAGGTCTTCTGCTCCTGCCATGGGCTCTGCCTGCAGAGCTCTGGCTGGGAAGCAGCATGGAGCATTGGCAGCTGTCATGCCCAGTCAGGCATGGCTGGCTGGGATGTCCCAAGCCACTCCTTGTGTGTCTCCTTTGCCCAACATTTCTGAACTTCTGCCATGAGCGCCTCCAGGCAGGGGACCTGGTCCTGCCTCTCTGACCAGCATGGGCAGCAATTTCAGCTCATACAGGCAATAAATCAAGCTGCTTGCTGGGAGGTGGCTGCATGGCCCCTGCTGCTGCAGCTCCAATTTCCTAATCTCAGATTTCTCCAGGCTGTCTGAGAGCCGGCTGTGTTTGTGCCGCTCATCCTGACTTCCCCCGCTGTGCTTCTGTCACCAGATTTTGCCAAAGGCCCTCAAGCGTCCCTGTGTCCAGGAGCAGCATCTCTCAGCACCCAGCCCTGACAAGGAGCAGAGCTGCCGCAAACTCATTGCTCAATGCCCTGCGAGCCAGATGAGCCTTGGCAAGGCAGCTTCACTCAACCACAACGACATTTGCTCCTCAGCCAGATCTGCACAGGGTCAAAGGTCCCAGGCCACATTCCAACATGGCTTTCTCAGGACTCCATAGTGTGGCTCTTGCAGGAAGCCACCTGGAGCTGGTTATCCTTGAAAACACTTTCTCCTGATGGGGGTCCTTTGATGCTCACACTCGGAGTACCACACACAGCAGTTACCGTCCTGGCTGGAGCCTCCTTTCCACTCACCAAGGAGTCTCTCTTGCTGCCCCCTTCAGCTTCAACAGCCCCTTTCCAGGTCCCAGTAGTTGGGGACTGGAGGTGCCAGAGGCGACAGCAGGCTGTCTTATGGAAGCAGCCCTGCCACAGGGCAGCAAGCAAGGGTGTCCCACTGGCAACACCCACAGAGTGATGGGGTCCCTGGGAACTGCAAGATGCTGGGGGAAAGTGGTGTAGAAAGGGCTCATGAAGGCGCAGCTTACCCCCTTCCTGGCTAGCCAAACTGCTCCATAAGAGAGGCACTAAATATCCATGAGACCATTCAGACATACCAACTGGGTGTGGTGAGCAAAGCACCAGCAATTTAGGGGCCAAGCAGAGAGAAAAGACCTGTGTTTTTGAGGTACCAGCAGATTCCCCCATACTCCCCACTTTTGGGGTGACACAGAGGAAGCTATCAAAAGAGGCACATCTGCAGTGGTCCCAGCAGCACTCTCCCCTTCCAGCAACCTCCTCTCCCTGCAGCACAGCTCCTTCCCCCACCAACCTCTTTCCAGCTCCTCGAACTGGTGCTAATCCCCTAATCTGCGCAAAGCAACAATTTTCTGCATGGCACAGTGGCTGGTTTGAGATCTGCATCCCTCCTCCCCCGAAAGCCAGCTCTGTTAGCAGCAGCAGGAGGTATCTGGTGTGGCAGTCACCCTCTACCTCTGATAAACCTATGCTTTATGTTACCCTATTTCCGTTTATCTCTGAGCTGATAATTATCCCTCATCTTGCAATGTGTTGTGCTGCCATGTGCGCTGAGAAGAGGAGGGGATGCATGCTTTGCAGGGCAGTCCTGGACCACAGCCTCCAGCCAGCAGGGTTCAAGAAGCTGGTGGGGCAATGCTCAGGGATGAATCCTGCCCACCACACTGGCTGCCAAGCCGTCGCTCCCCTCTCTGCACCCAGGCCATGTTCCCTTTAATCTTGCACAGCAGCGGAGATGGATTTTCTCCCTGTGAGCCAGATGTGTTGCACGGAGCATAAACACCCGCGACAGTTGTTGTGCTCCTCAGTGCAAAGGCATCAGATGTCTGCGTTAAAACAAAGCTCTCCACTTAATTACTCAGGCTGATAATTCAGCTCATGGAGGCGGCTCTGGCTGAGAGCAGAGGGCTGGATCACAGCTGGGACTGGAGAACCTTGGAGTGCACATTAATCCCGGCTCTCCCAGCCCTGATTAACGGTGCTGGAAACCTGCCCACCCTCTTCATTCCCAAGGGAAGGGTCTGTCCAGGTACCCATTCGTTGCCCGCTAGAGGGGCCCAGGCTGGTGCCTGAGAGGATCTGCTGGCCCCTTGCTGTTCCAAAGCACCCTCTTCCCAGCATCTTCTAGGTGGGGTCCAGGACATGGGGAACCATTGCTTGGAGAGTGCTGTGCTACCATAGAAACATGCATTTACTGACTCTGGAGCCCACAGGAGCTGCACGCAGGATGAGGAGGGCAGGGTCCCAGGGTCACCTTGTGTGGGGACCTGCTGCCAGTACATGGCTGGCAGGAGCTGGGGCCAGCCCCATGGCTCAGGCAGACAACCAAAGGCTGTTTCCTCATCCTGCATTTTTCCTTCCACAGACCAGCAAATACCTCCTGCAAATTCCCCATGTTCCCCTCAGTTAGCACCAGGGTCCAAGTTTCTTTCCTGGGGAGCCCCTCACCACTGGGGCAGGCATGTGCCTCCAGCCTGTGAAAGACCATCCTGCTCTGCCTGTCCCTCTGGAATGGGATGGTCACACAGGGCTGCTCCCTTGGACCCATATCCCCTGCCCTCTCCCTCCACCTTGATCCCCCAGCCTGGCCCCTACCCCCTTCCCTCTCTCCCAGGGTCCCTCCTGACCCCAGTGCCTGGCCATCCCTGGATCTGGGGCATCCCTCTCCCAGCAGAGTCCCCTTCCCTGAGCAACCTGCAGGCTGGCAGTGCTGCAAATCTGCCTGTGGGGTCCTGTCTGTCCAGGGAGACTGATTTCCTCCAGCTCTGCTCCTGCCCTCTTATCTCTCCTCCTCAGACTGCATGCCTTGCACCGTGGCCCGGGTGAGCAGGAGTGATAGACCCCATCCTGCCCGGGCTGAGCATCCAGGCTGGTTCTGGGCACACAGAGCAGCCATGACCAATGCAGGCAGGCAGGGAGCTGTGGGCAGCACCATCCCAGCAGGGCCCCAAGGGTTAAATTGTCATGTATTCAGGGCCATACACTGGCCAAGAATTACACTTTTATCGGCACACGGTGCTGCCGCCACTTGAATTGGGATTGGGAACTCTATTTCTGAGCTCACCCAAATTATTCTCGAAGAGATAAAGCGCGGTGCAGAGCAGCGCTGGCGCTTCATTAACATTCCCCAGCCCATTCAGCTTTAAACGAAGATTGCCTGCCTCGGAAAATGATAAAATTGAACATGTGAAGCAGGGCATTATGTTCCATCAGCCGATATTATTTCCCACGCAGGGGCCAAGCAGAGACACAAACAGCTATTTATGCAGCGCCTGGCCAAGCCGGAGTGGCTTGGGGTGGTGGGAGCAGATGGAGGGGGGCACAGGGTGGGTGGCAAGTGCCCCTTTCCCATCCCTGTGCATGCGAGGGATTGCCTGCATGCTGCCAGGGCTGCTCTGTCCTGCTGGGGACTCCTGGGCTTGTGCCCTGGGTGCAGCATGGGTCTGGGGACAATAGACCTCCTCTGTGCAGTGGGAAGGGGTTCAGGGGTGTGTGGGGTCCCCCAGCCAGTGCTGGCAGGGCTGGGTCATCTCTGTGTGCTGCCCTGCCCCAGGGTGTGCATGTTCCTTGCTAGGACTGAGCAAGTGGGGTGCTGGCTCCATGTGCAGGCTGGGGTCCCACATCCTGGAGCTGGCAGGCGCTGGGGAGCACCTGCAGATGGGGAGCTTCTCTGAAGGCAGGCAGCAGAGAGCTGAGCAGGCAGCAAAGGGCCGAGTGTGCAGGCCCCCAGGGCTCTGATTGGATTTTCCTTGGCCATGCTGAGACTATCGATCCAGTTGTAATTAAAGTCGCTCCAAAACCTGACTCATATTCAACCTTGAGAGGAAGGAGCTTCTCTGAGAAAAACCCTCTGCTCCCCGTGTGCTGGCACAGTATGGAGCTCAGCCCTGATGG
>NW_009927061.1:0-466 GCF_000696875.1 Nestor notabilis | reverse complement strand
AAGGGGGGACCCTGCCTTGGGACTGCCTGGGCCCCAGGGGAGCAGCACCCCTTCAAGACAGCATCCCACAGTGTCCTGCAGTGACTCTGATGAGGTTCAGCCCTTGTGGGGTCTGTGCTGCCTGGACCCAATAGTCCAGTATGAACGCAGGCTATTTGCTCATCAAGCATCTCAGATGCATCCCTGGGACATGGGGTACTCCCCCACTCTCCTCACTTGTCACTGCCTTGGGCCCTGTGTGGGACTGGCATGGGGAGAGGAGCTTGTTGAACCCACAGTGCATCAGAGAGGCATCGGGCTGCTGGGGGTACCCACAGGGTGCAAAACCCCTTCTCCAGGTCAGAGGCAGCAGGGGAGGTGTGAAGGCAGGTGAGGGGCCTGCGAGCATTTATAAGTGCGTGTGTGTGTGCAGGGTCGTGCACGCCTAGCCCTGCCTCCAGCCCCGATGCTATTCCCGGTATTCGCG
>NW_009927060.1:3805-4321 GCF_000696875.1 Nestor notabilis | reverse complement strand
TTAGCGGTTGTTGTTCTGCCTGTCTCGCCCTGTGGACACCATCACGTTCTTGGGCTGCAGCAATCGTCTCATCACGTCCAGGACTGTGGTTTTCCTCACACTGGCCACCTGCAAAAGCCAGCCCAGGGTCAGAGGGAGCGGGTGAGCTGCTGCCCTGCACACGCACACGGGAGCAGAGGGCAGCTGCATGGAGAAGCCCTTGCCCCGGGGATGGACACACATGCAAAGCCACATGCAGGGCAGGGAGATCCCAAAGCCACACAACAGGCACAGCCAGGCTGAGAACCAGAACGTTGGCAGGGGCTCCAAGACAAAGGTGCTGAGCTGCCTTCCAGCACCACAGCAGGGGCCGGGGTGAGGCTCTGGCGAGACCAGAGCAACAGGGACACGTTCCACGTTGTTGCTGTCAAGCTTCTGCCCTGTTCCACTGCCCAGGCAAGGAGCGGGGCTGCAGGACAGGAGAAGGCTCGTTCCCACCAGCCTCCAAACGCCCCGGGAGCTGCCCCAGCCAGGGCA
>NW_009927060.1:2184-3731 GCF_000696875.1 Nestor notabilis | reverse complement strand
TGGCTGAGCCCTCCCCACTCTCCTCCCCAGAGCACAGGTCACACACTCGATACCCTTTTCAGAGCCAGCAGTTTCTCAGATTTGCTTCTCTGAGCAACGTCCTGAGGGAATGCACACAAGGAGAAGAGCAGGGGTGAGTGAGCTCCCGCAGCACGGCCAGTGCAGAGAGTGCCTCGCACCTCACCCTGACGAGGGGCGTTGGCTGGGGACAAGCTGAACCCAAGCGGTAGCAGGGAGGCAGGGGAGGGGTGGCAGTTCCCCCCAGAACACAGAACATGATGCCTGGAGCCCGTGAATGACACCACTCAGTGCTCTGACCCTGACAGCCTGGGCTGGTGGCCCAGCAGGGTGGCAGGACTGGCAGGGCCACTGCTGGGCTCGCTCCCATGGTTTCTAAGGGTGGCTTCTGGCAATTCCAGCTCATGCCAGGACCACGGGACTGATGGATGTTCTGAGGTGAGTGTGGCAGCTCCTGCCCCAGGAAGGGGCATTCCCAGCGGGCAGCATTACCGACTGGTCGGTGGTGAGCGGCGTGTAGCCTGTCATGAGGAAGTGCAGCCGGGGCATGGGGATGAGCGAGGCAATGAGCCCGATGAGGTCGTTGTTCATGTAGCCAGGGTACCGCAGCGTGGTGGTGCTGGCAGACATGATGGTGGAGACCTGGCGGAAGAGGACGGGGTCAGCACCCGCGTCACCCCATGCTCACGTTCAAACCTTGCTCCTCACAGCCCTCGCAGGCTGCCCCTGGGAAGGGCAGAGGACTCATGCCCAGCCCCAGGCTGCCCACCACCGCTCCCTGCCCATGGAGCAGGATCAGGCCGAACCACACACAGCAGGAAAGCCCCATGCCGGCTTCTCCAGAGGGAAGAGCCCTTCTCACCAGCTGGTTGATCTGAGAGAAGGACGGGTTCTGAATGTGCAGCCGGTCGGTCGCGATCCGGTTCAAGGCCGTGTTGTCCAGAACCACCTGCAAGAGGAAAGAACTGTCTCTGTGAGGAGCCCCAGCCTGGGTAGGGACAGTCCCAGCCTGTGCCCCAGGGTGCCCACTGCCCCGCACGGGCCCCGCACACCACGGCAGACACCAGACGCAGACACCAGAACCCATGCGCAGTGTAACCAACACTGTCAATGGAGGCTCTTCCCTCCCGTCCTGGCTGAGCTCCTCAGCCCTCTCCCAGAGAGCTCAGCCTCTGGGCCAGCACCTTGCAGCACCCTTCAGCCCCAGCAGCTCTGGCGGGCGGCTTGTGCCCTGCCTCACGCAGGGATCAGGTGGGAGACACGAGCAGTGTGCTGGGAGCTGAGAGGAGGCCCTGGCGCAGGCTGAGGGTGCTGCCTGGCTGGGACATGCGGGTGCTGAAAGCTGGACTCGAGTGTAAGCAGGCAGCTACAGAACAGAGGAAGTGCTGCTGCGGGAGGAACGTGCTGGGTCACGGGGGCAGCAATGCCCAAGTGGACAGCACAGCAGCGCGCAGCACAGAGCCCCTGTCCCGAGAGCCACCGCATCTCACATCTGCTCAGGACTTCGGGACACGGATGCCCTCCATGCT
>NW_009927060.1:1385-2110 GCF_000696875.1 Nestor notabilis | reverse complement strand
GCATCGCACATCTGCTCAGGCCTTCGGGACACGGATGCGCTCGTTGCTGTGCCTGGGCACATGGCCCGTTGCTGTGGCCCCCACCTCACCCCCTACAGCACTTGCCCCAGCAAAGGCCCCGCTGTTGAGCAGCCTGAGATGCAGCAGGACTCTTACCACGCAGTCAGCGTTCTGTGTCAGCCTCTTCAGTGTCAGCAGGGAGTTGTAGGGTTGGACCACAACATCGCTCATCTCATCCTGGTTCGGGAAAACTGAGTAGGTCTCCACCAGCTTCTTGGGATACCTGGTGAGAAAGCCCAGCCATCGCACGAGTTCTCTCCCCTCCCACGAGCTCCCAGTGCAGTCTCCAGGGCTCAGGACAGCACTGAGTCACCAGTGCTGCGTGCCAGAGTTGGCTCCCAGCGAGGGAGAGAATTTGTCCCAGCAGTGCCTACCCCAGCAGTACAGGAGGAAGCTGCCAGACAGTGCTGCAGGCGAGGCTGAGCCATCCACAGGCTGATTAAGCAGCTGCTTACAAGCCTTGTCAAGAGGCTGCAAGCTCAAACAGGCAGCGATGGCAGCTCGGAGCGCACAGCTACAGCCTCCCACCCTCCCCGGCACAGCCAGGGTGGCTGAAGGCAGCTGCCTGATAAGCACGGCTGAGGGGAGGCAGAGTTTGGGCAGCATGAGCCCCGCTGCAGAGCCTCTGAGGCGTATCAGGAGCCGTCCCCCGGCGGGGGCGCGCG
>NW_009927060.1:0-1357 GCF_000696875.1 Nestor notabilis | reverse complement strand
CCGGCGGGGCATCGCGCCAGGCGTTGCACAAGGCAGCGCTTGGGAGGGGGTGGCTCTGAGTCAGCGCTGAGCTCTGGCAGGGCGCCGAGGCTGCGCCGGGCGGACAGGGGCAGCCTCAGCACTCACCTGTCGTTCAGCCTCTCCAGGAGGTACGAGCCCAGTCCCGAGCCCGTTCCGCCAGCAATGGAGTGGCAAAGCACAAAGCCCTGCAAGGAAGCAGGACACGGGCAGCTCAGCGCCAGGAGCAGGCAGAGCAAAGCCCTCTGTGCCACCACCACCGCCTCCAGCCAGGGCAAGACTCCCCCACCCCGGGACATCTGCATCTCTGCACACAACACAACGTGCAACTGCTGCTCAGGAGCCTCCTGGTGCCTCCCACCCCGCGACAGACCAGAACAGCTCCAATATCAGCTCCAGAGACCAGCTGGTTGTATAAAGCAGAGGTACACGTCCCCAGCCCTTTCCCTGGGCCCTCGGTGCCATTCCCCTCCCACAGTGCCCGAGGCCAAACTTGCTTTGCCTGACTTCAGGGCAGGGCAACCAGGCCCAACTCCCCTGATGTACTTACTTCCAAGCTGTCGCTCCCATCAGCCTCTCTGTCTATTATATCAAATATATCTTCGTGGATTTTTTCTCCCTGCAAGAGACACCAGACCAGGTCTTGTTCCTTTCCCACAGAAAATGGAGAAGAGCAGCTCAAGCCTGGGGTGAACCAAGGCGGGCTGACAGTGTGCCCCTGTGCCCAGGGTGCCCCAGAGCCTCAGGTGTCAGCCCCTGCTGAAGGACAAGGTGAATTTCAGAGACCACGTACTGAGCCTGACATGAGAGCACCACGATTCAGCCTCACATGTAATGACCTGACCTTTGTCTGCACCCAGGAGCACCAGAGCTGTTACCTGTGAGAAGCCACTGGCCCAGTTGTTCCCAGCTCCCCCTCCATGCTCAGACAAGTAAATGTTTTCTGGGTTGTAAAGGTTGGCATAAGGGGAGTTCAGGATGGAGTGGATAACTCGAGGCTCCAGGTCCAGCAGCACGGCTCGAGGGATGTAGTGCTCATCGTCTGCCTGTGAGGAGGAGCAGCAAGATCAGTGCAGGAGAAGCAGCGAGTGCTTGTGCCACCCCCTGGCCGCGGGGCACAGCCGCCTCCTGACGGGGAAGAGGAGGAAGGACGCTTGCTCTGTACAACTGCCCGCTCTGCAGCAGCTTGATGCGCCCCAGAGCACACCCTGAACGCGGGGCGGGCGGAGGGGGGGCTCTCCCCTAACGGGTGGTTACGTCAGGAGGTATCTATGGCACCTCAGCTTCGTGCTTCTGCCCCCACAGTCGCAGCACGCAGGAGGAGCGCTGGCAGCGTGCT
>NW_009927059.1:751-1043 GCF_000696875.1 Nestor notabilis | reverse complement strand
CCAAGAGGCCGAGTTAGGGGGTGAAGCCCCCGCTGAGGGGTTGTGGTCCTGAGGAACCCCTCAGCCCGTTCCCACCTCCAGCCACAGCGTTGCTGAAGCATCTTCCTTCCCGCAAGGAATGAGCCCTGTGTCCCTCGTCACCCGCTGTGGGAGCTGGAACCGGGCCCCAGCTCCGGCCCTGCCCCGGGGCCGGCCCCACAATAAACTCTGCGTGGTAAAAAGCCACTTTCCCCCTTAAAGAGCGCCTGGAAGCTGCTTTCGGGGCACCTCGGAGTCACCCAACGGGTTTGGC
>NW_009927059.1:0-475 GCF_000696875.1 Nestor notabilis | reverse complement strand
CTCTCGGGTGTCTTCCCGCAGCTCCAGCTTCCCGGGTGCTCCCAGCTTCTTGGCACAGGATGGAGTTAAGGGGGGTGCTGAGCCCCAGCGGGAACGTTGGGAGGTGAAGGAAGACTCGGAGCAAGCGATGGAGCCTCCGGGTATCACTGTGGGGAGGAGGATGCACCATGAGGAGCAGGAGGAGGTGAACGTGGTGGAGGAGGGTCCATGTCCCTGCATCCCTGTAGCCCCCTTTGGGCACCTGGAGCTGCTCTGGGGGCTCCAGTGCAGCTTCTCTCCTCAGCCTGGCTCCTCTGCAACGCCAGAGCATTCCAAGCACCCTCACAGTGTCCTCACAGCACCCTCAGCCTCTGCCCCTGCACCCTGGGAGCCATCAGGATGCCCTGGCCCCGATGTGCTGGCGTCCAGATGTGCCCACCCAGATGTTCCCCCCAACACTCGGCCGTGGGCTGAGCTGTGCTCGGGCCTTTATTGA
>NW_009927058.1:53381-54069 GCF_000696875.1 Nestor notabilis | reverse complement strand
ACATGATAATAGAAATATATATATAATGTGTAATAAGCTTTCATAATTTGAATCTATCAGGAAAAAGAAAGGTAGTGACCTCTTCATTAGCAAACTATGGCCAATAGCCATTCAGAATGAATGACAGCTAATGATAATTAAAAGAAATATTAGATAATTAGAAAAAAAAAGTACTATTAGTTTGAAAAGTGATAGAAATCACTATTTTTGCTTTCATTGATTTCTCTAATTGTTATAGCAATTACAAGAAGTGAACCTCTTAGAGGTTCATTAAGACAGTGCTAAATTTTTTTAATTTGTTTATTGATTTTGTTTGTCCTAACTTTGTCCAGAGTAATGGAAAAAACTGAGTTAATGTGGAAATCTATAACAGCTAGGCATTTGAGATGTCCAGAATGCAGGTCAGGGTTTTAGATAGAGATGACAGTTCTGAAATAGAGATCTGTCAGTGGTAAAGGTAGTGTTTGTTCAGAGGTAGTGTAAAAGAAGAGAAGGTAGAAGCACTGTCTTATCTCCCCTCCAGTTTTGTGGTGTAATCTAAGGGTTATTCAGACGATCTCCTGAAAGAACAATTAGAGAAGTAAAAGAAGAACTAAGGGCAATTATGGGAAGCATATCTTAAGACCAGATGGGATGTTTAATTCTGTCAATGAAAGCTCTAAATGGAAAATTTAGCTTAGACTTCAAA
>NW_009927058.1:11965-53350 GCF_000696875.1 Nestor notabilis | reverse complement strand
CAGCAGGAAATTTTTCAGATAGATGGTGAGATGAAAATGTTAGTAGTATGATGTCCCATGCACGTGGACAATCAGGAACATCAAGTCTGCCTATCTTTCTTCTTTCTCTCTACGGTGCAGTAATGCAAACTATTCAAATCTATGTGCTTCACAAATTAAATGGATTATTTTATTCAACGAGTATGAGATAATGAACATTTTTAATCTCATAAGAGCTATTCTGGTGACTCCTCAAAAGTTTACCAGACTTACAGAGCAGAAAGTTTGGTTATTCAGTCTCTTGCAATGGATTGTATATTTTGGAGAAATCTGATTCACTGGCGTGGCCCATTGCAGCAATTAAAGTCATCCGATCTGTCAACACATCAGAGCTGGGAGGAACCCTAGTGCTGCTCAAACAGTGTTCTCAGCAGATCTGAGTTCTTGTGGAACTCTTGCTTGTTTTTGTAGCTCTGTAGTTCATCAACCAAGGTTCTTCCCAGTTTTATGTTGCGTCAGAAGTTTAAACTATAAGGCTACAAGCCTTAGTGTGTGGTGGTTTTGTTGCAGCTTTCCCGATTGTCTCTTTTGTATTTCCACACAGGTTTGGGTGTTGTAACTATGACTTTGGTTTGTTGTGTTTGGGTTTGTTTTTATAAAAAAGGGGGTGTGTATGAAATGTCCAGAGTGCAGTATTTTTGTGAAAGGAAACAGTCTGATTTCTCAGAACTTGGAATAGAAATGTAATATGAACTGGAAAAAAAGAGATAATGTGTTTTTTATACTTTTCTTAAATATGCACATTTTAAGAAGGTTCTCGCAGAAACAAGGAGGCAAGCAATAAACCAGTTGAAAACATGGGTTAAAATGGCTGTGCTGTATATAGTCTCAGTCCCTGAATGAGGTAGAGGAGCTTCAGTGTGCCGCACAGACTGACTATGAAAGACACAACATTCCTATGTTGGTCTTTCTTACAGTTTGCCACTGTTAGGCTGAGGTAGACTTCATGAGCATTTTGTTATACAGCAATTGCCAACCTTCTTGCAAGTGCTGTGCTTCTGAAACGGAAGGGTCTGTTGGCCAGGTTTTCAGGAGTTTGTTTTAAAACAATCTTTATGGCTTACTGTCTTTCTGGATTAGGTTGAAGATAACGTTTTGTGACCTTTCTGTGCTTGCTTTTATTTTCTACCTACAGGCATGTAGATTAGCATACGTTCATCTTAAATTAATCTGAATTTTGTTCACTGTTCTGAGTTCTCTTTTGCTTCATATTTTGGTTGTGTCTCACTGCATGATTACCATTCTAATTAATTTATTATCAGACTATTCCTTTTTAAAATTGGAATACTATGGAATTTCTAATTTGCTGCCTTTTCATCTTTTGACACTTGCTGTAGAAATTTTAGCACTTTTCCCATTTGATTTAATTTTGAGAACTTTCTTAACATTTTAATGTAGTTCTCTAGGGCTATCTCTAATTATAAACTCATAAATAGTTAGCTTACAATATTAAATGTTTTGATGTAAACTACTGTGTAATTTCATCTGCTTCCTTTAAGGAAAAAAGCCTGGTTTTCCTCTTAAGTTCATTGACCTCCTTGAGAGCAGATTTGAACACAGAAGCTAATATAAGCATTTTCCCTACCTTAAATAAATAAAAATAATGGGCGTTAATTTCCTCACTTTTTGATACGGAGATCTTAAGACTTCTTAATTTTATTTTTTTTTTAAATACACTTCTTACTCATTCTTTGAGCGTGTCTTGGGTATTTAGAAAGTAGTTCTTAATATTTCATTAATTTAAAATAAAACAATTTACTTCCCAGTTTTATGATAAATACACTTCTTACTCATTCTTTGAGCGTGTCTTGGGTATTTAGAAAGTAGTTCTTAATATTTCATTAATTTAAAATAAAACAATTTACTTCCCAGTTTTATGATGAAATTGCATGGTGCTCTTGTTCGTCATTGTCTCATTCAGGAGAGAACAAAAACCAGTTAACTTCCCTGTTATTGCTGGGATGTAAAAGCTTTCAGTTCTTTTTATCTATTGAAGGAACCTGTTCTTAAAATATCTCTAAATCCACTCTTTTTGCTATATGACAGTCTCCCTATCACAATATAGTCTTAGAATTTGTTACCCATATATGCTACTATCTTTACAGAAAACGTGAATATGAACACTATTTTCACACTTTACAGAACATGTGTGGTAGGTATGTGCTTCAATTTGCAGGTTGAGTGACTGCAGCTGAAAGGTTGGGTTACTTGCTGAGGGCCTTAAAGATTTTTCTCACACTTTCAGTGTTAGATAATAGGTTTCACTGGAGGAGGGCAGCATAAAATTAGAGAGGCTGTATCCAGTGGCAACGCATGATGCCTTCACAGAGGTGGTGGGGAGTGTTTGCAGTGTTGGAGTGAGCTGGAGGCAGTGTCAATGAGGTGGAAGGAGTCTGGGGAAGAGGGACATCTGGAACGTCCTGGTACAAAGGGGATTATGGATGCTTTTCCTGCTGTAGCTTGCCTCCTTCAAATGTGCATGTCCAATTTGTGCATTTTTTAACTTTCAGTCTTGATTTGAAACTACCGATTGTGCCACAGCTTTGAATCCTGAAAAGGCCATGTTGCACTGTGTCCAGAAAACTCTGGAATGCCAGTCCTGTCATAGATGCATAGACTGGTTTGGGTTGGAAGGGACCTTAAAGATCATCTAGTTCCAAACCCCCTGCCATGGGCAGGGACACCTTCCATCAGACCAGGTTGCTCCAAGCCCCTGTGTCCAACCTGGCCTTGAATGGTGCCAGGGATGGGGCAGCCACAGCTTCTCTGGGCACCCTGTGCCAGTGCCTCAGCACCCTCACAGGGAAGAACTTCTTCCTAATACCTAGTTAAATCTACCCTCTGACAGTTTCAAGCCATTCCCCTTTGTTCTATAATTACATCCCCTGTCACCCTAAAATGAGGGTCACTGTAACCTGAGAAACAAGTTATAGCATTATTTCTGACTTCGATCACAACTAATAAGATATGTAGAATCCAATTTCTGAAGTGTCTTAGAAGCTCTCAATTTCTTCACAGTAAAAGCTGAATTTTTTCATAGTACAAGGTCATGCTGTGCCTGTGCTTTACTGTTGTGGCTGATTTAAGTAGATGGATAGATATTTTTACCCGGGCATATTTTGGACGCTGTGAAATTGGTGGTGTTTGTTGAACATTTTAACCCAAGTAAATGCAAAATATTACTAATAAGTTAAATTTACAAGTGAGACAAAATTAGATAGTATTGTTCAAATTGATCTAGGTTATTCTTGAACTTATGTACAGTGTACTTGTTAATCCTTTGCAAAACAGAAATATGTTTTACTATTTTAAAGTCGAGAAGAAATGGCTTGCCAGAAAATTTGTCCCTTCTTATGTATTCTCTTATGCTTTGGATTTAATTTTGCCTCTCTACAGTAATACAATGCAAGCTAATAGATCTCTCTCTTATTTTATAGTTTGGGAATACCTGCTACTGCAATTCAGTTCTTCAGGCACTTTATTTTTGTCGACCATTTCGAGACAAAGTCTTAGCGTACAAGAGTCAACCAAGAAAAAAAGAGAATCTCCTTACATGCTTAGCTGATCTGTTCCACAGTATAGCTACCCAGAAGAAAAAAGTTGGGGTAATACCTCCCAAGAAATTTATAACAAGATTACGAAAAGAAAATGGTAACTTTTTTCTTTTTCTTGTGTAATAATCATAGCTATTAAGGTTTAATCATAGCTATATGGCTTAATTCTGAAGTTGACATAGTAAGATACCCATATATTTGTTACACATGGAAAGTATTCTTAGTGCTGCAGTATAATAAAGAAGTGTCCCTAGAATAAGGGTGTAACCCTGGGGCTGTTTTCAGAGAGAACCCTTGTCTGTCTCTCTTCATGTAGAACTGAGTGTATTGTCAGGGGCTGCTTAGGAAATTGCTTGCTAATTTTGCTTCTTTATGAATTGTCTTCTTATAATCAAAATTCACTGTACAACTTTTGCTCTGTGTTTAAAAAAACATTGCTTTTTGAATGCAGGAATCAGTCTCCCAAGCTGAGTGTGTGGGAAGGACGGTAAGACTTCCCTGCAAGAATCTAGCTTAAAACCCCACAATTTTTAAAATTTATTTAGAATTTATGCAGTACTTAGCTTGACCTAGTTTTTAGTGGATCAATGAATTTTAAAATCAGTAAGTAGTTTTGTCTTAATTTTTTAAGTGTAATCGATATCCTAAAACACAAGAGATTTCCAAAGATTTTAAACTTTTCTGGTTTCTTATCTGCAGGGCTAATTGGTCAGAATGTTTTAGAAAATAATTCAGTGTTAAAATATAAATGAAACCTTGTAATCTGGTACTCAATTTGCATACAGTTCTATAAAAATATAACATAAAATGTTTCCAAAAAATAACCATTAGATTTGAATTAACTGTATAAGCTACCATATTTAACAATCCTGCATGTTCATACTGTTGTAATCTCTGCAAGACTATATATGCAGGCTAAAAAAGTGTTTAAATGCTGTGATGATCATTTCTGTAGTAAAAACAAGAAATAAAATATGGTGATGACGTTCCTAATTTGAAGTGACCCCTCCAGCAAATGCACACCATAAGTTGTAATAATACTGTTTAAAAAGGGCTCTCAGGTAATGTACAGTCTCTTTCCTATGGAGAATAGAAACTGTCATTCAATTCTTTGGTAACTGTACTTGAGAAGTATGCACGTATATTGATGCATTTAAGAAACGGTTCATTATGTCAATGAATGTTGAATAAACTTGACAAATGTGGAGAATGGTTCAAATGGAAAGCAGAAAGTAAACCACAGGAGCCATTAAGTTCTTCCTAAAAACTGTTCTTTTTAATGCTTAGTTGTGTGATTCTAAGTGGGAGAAGGCAATTGGAAACTCTTAGAGAAATCAGATGAGAAAGCTCACCTCTTGTTGTCTTTTTGGGTTTCTTTTGAATTTCTTTTGATGATAATACACTCACCTTTTCTACAAATAAATGGTTAAATTGTCAGGCAGTGATTACGTGGACATCATATGTGCTATGAAGTGATTATAGTAGAAGTATATAATTTTGAGCTTTAAAGAAGAGTGAATTAAAGAATCAGGTATGCAACACCAATTCTAGGTTCCGTTTCAGTTGGTATCTGGCTATACCAGGGTGATGACTGAGAACATAATGTATTCCAGACTACAATGCTGCTATTCCATCTTTATTTTCAATGTCTGAATACAGCATACATATATTAATGACTTTAAAGCTTAACTGGCTGGGAAGCAGCTGCTGGCTTCAAGTCAGCCAAAGGTATACTGTTACATTTGCTTAAATTTCTTCTAATCATAAAATGAACTATGTGTACCTTTCATTCTGTTGTACTTACTGCTAATTTACTGACCCGGCACATAGACCTGAGAGATCTGTGATGCAATGCTGTGAAGAACCTCTGAAGTGTTTTACCTCAAGAGACTTGTAGCTCTTGTTCTGCCTTGATTTACTTGATTAAAGACCTTTCAGTTGCATAGATTCAGAGTTGAACTTATTCTTACTCTCAAAAGTAGTGTAATGGTTCATTAAATATACTTGATTCATACTCTTGACTGACCTATTGCACTACGTAACCTCTCCAGATTATCTAGATTACCATCAAGTTCTCTCTACTTTGTTAATAAACAGGGATTTTTTTCCTTTTGAAGTTTACTCCTGGATGCCATCAAGTGATTGATAGTAAAGATTCCGTGTAGTTGCTGTATGCACATTTAAACTCCAGCTTCACTGAGTATCTTTTCCATTCATCTTTCCAGTCTTGGGAATCATCCCCCCACCGAAGGCCAGTCTCATAGTATATTCTTGGACTGCAAGCAAATTACAAGTTATAATTAATTGAAGTAATTGCACATTGAAAGACTTGTATGATATTAGCCAGTGATATAGAATGCTTTTTAAATTGGCAAGTAAATTTTCTTGTAACTATTCCTGGTCAGAGAGAAGTAGTAAGTATTACTAAATCTGGTTCAATGCCTTTATGGTTTTCTTAGCCCCATTCCTTATGTGAGGATTTGTAGCAGTAGGGGATTTCTCAGGTTGATATCCCAGGGGACTACAATAAACAGTGTTTTCAGAATAGTACCAATTTGAACATAAGCCAGGGAGAAGACTTTTTAAGAAAGAGTTCAGCTTTATGCTTTAATCTGTATCATTGCTATACATTGCAAGTATGTGAAACTATTCCCCTCCCACTGAATTAATCCTAAAATTATTATGCTTAGAAATGCTGGCAGAGTGAAGAAATGAAGCATAAAGCATAGTGAATCCATTATTATCTATCCAGCAGGTCTGCCAGTAATAAAAGTGTCACATATACCAATATCTAGAAGCAATATTTACAACTTGAAAGACAGATCTATTTATTACTTGAAGTCCTTATTTGAAACCTGTTTGCTTTTGCTGTGGCTAGAACTTTAGGCTAATTTGGCTTCTGCAAATAACTACCTTACTTAAAAAGCTTTGAGAAAGAAAGTAGTTGTTTAAATATATCAGTATCTCTAGATTTTTAGTCTTACTCTTCTTTCCATTGCAAGTATTGACGACACTGTGCTTTTGACGGAGCAATAGACTTAAAACCCTAAAAGTGAAAATAAATGAAGCGATGTTTTGAACATTTACTGTTCATGTTCTTCCTGTGATAGAACATATTATAGGATCATAGACTGGTTTGGATTGAAAGGGACCTTAAAGATCATCTAGTTCCAACCACCCTGCCACAGGCAGGAACACCTTCCACCAGACCAGGTTGCTCAAAGCCCCGTCCAGCCTTGCCCCCCCATCCAGCCTTGAATACTTCCAGGGAAGGGGCATCCATAACTTCTCTGGAAAACCTGTTCCAGTGCCTCATTACCCTCACCTTGGGGGTCCTTATGTGTTCTTGAACCTGACTTTCTCCTGCAATGGGTGGTTCTTAAATCTCCCAGTCCCTGTCTTTGCCTTCTGCTACTTGGGTGGTGTGGCTGGAGCACTTGCTGGTGAAGACCGAGTCACCGAGTACCTCTGTCTTCCCCATATCCTGGGTAACCAGCTCTCCCATTCCCTTAAAGAGAGGGCCCATGTTTTCCCTTGTCTTCCTTTTGTCATCAGCATACCTGTAGAAGCTTTTCTTGTTGCCCTTGAGGTCCCTGGCCAAATTTAATTCTATCAGGGCTTTTGTTTTCCTACCCTGATCCGTGATTGCTCAGACAATTTCTCTGTGTTCCTCCCAGGCTACCTGTCCTTGCTTCCACCCATTGTAGACTTCCTTATTATGTTGAAGTTTCTCCAGGAGTTGCTTGTTCATCCATGCAGGTCTCCTGATGTTTTTGCATGACTTCCTCTTTGTCAGGATGCATCACTCCTGAGTTTGGAAGAGGCGATCCTTGAATATTAATCAGCTTTGTTGGGTCCCTCTTCCTGCCAGGGCTTTATTCCATGGTACTTCTACCAAGCAGATCCCTAAAGAGGCCAGAGTCTGCTCTGCTGAAGTCCAGGGTAATGATCTTGCTGTGCACCCTCCTCACCACCCTAGGGATCTTGAACTCCACCATTTTGTGATCACAGCAGCCAAGGCTGCTCTTGAATTTCATATTTCCCAGCAGCCCTTCCTTGGTAGTGTAAAAACAAAGTCCAGCGTAGCACCTCTCCTCATTGGGTCCTCTATCACCTGGAGAAGGAAGTTGTCATCTGCTCGTTCCAGGAATATCCTGGATTGCTCAAGCCCTGCTGTGTTGTCCCTCCAACAGGTATTGGGGTGGTTGAAGTCCCCCATGAGGGCCTGGGCTTGTGAAGGTGAGGCTGCTCCTGTCTGTCTGTTGTATGTCTCATACAGACATGGAAGCTTCATATAGGTGAAGAAACATTTCTTGTCATAAGTTCCCAGTTAATTGATGGAAAATATCAGCATCCGTTGCCATTTGAGATGTCCTGTGTTATCCAAGACATTGACCTAAGCTTTGCAGAGATAGCGTAGCCCCTGTAAGAGAGTCAAATCATCATGGATTGGCATCTGGAAGCTGGATGGGATGAGCTATATAATTTCAGGTGGCACTGTATGCACACCTGTGTTTAGGTAGCTGAATCATGCCCTAGTGGTCTTGCAGAATGGCTCACTCTTCCGTTAATTCCCATCAGCTGAGATATTTCTGAGAAGGTAAGCTGACTTGCCCTCCCGTCTTCCCATCCCCTATATTTTTGGCTTAGTTTATGAAGTCCACATTTTGTGTTGGTGATGTATTACCCTGAACGATTCAAGAAATAAAGACTGGATTTGAAATTTGACTTCTTTTAAAAATATTTTTGTAGTATGGCACTAACCTATCAAATAAAAACTCTTCTGTTGTTTTATGTTGTAGAGCTTTTTGATAACTACATGCAGCAGGATGCACATGAGTTCTTGAACTATCTGTTAAATACAATTGCGGATATCTTGCAAGAGGAAAGAAAACAAGAGAAACAAAATGGTCGCCTACCTAATGGCAACATCGACAACGAAAATAACAGCCCGCCAGACCCAACCTGGGTTCATGAAATCTTTCAGGGAACATTAACTAATGAAACCAGATGTCTTACATGTGAAACTGTAAGTCTGTTTATACTTCATAAAATGAATTCTTTGTTTCAGAACTTCATGTTTCATTATTCGTGTATCTAGACTAACGTACTAGTTTTCTTTAGAAATCTTACATTCATATGAACATGTGCATTTTTTCTTTGTTAATGAGAAGATTTCAGCAACTGAATTGTAGTAAAGTGTTATGTCAATATGAGGAAAATGCTTGCTTGAATTTTTGTCAGTGTGATCATAATCAACTTCCCCTCTACTCCGCTCTTGCGAGACCCCACCTGCAGTACTGCCTTCAGCTCTGGGGCCCCACCACACGAGGGACATGTACCTGCTTGAGCAAGTCCAGAGGAGGCCACAAAGATGATCAGAGGGCTGGAGCACCTCTCCTATGGAAACAGGCTGAGAGATTTGGGGTTGTTCAGCCTGAGGAAGAGAAGGTTCCAGGAGACCTTGTTGCAGCCTTTCAGTACTTAAAGGGAGCCTTGCAAGAAATCTGGAGAAGGACTTTTTACAAGGGCACGTAGTGATAGGACAAGGGGGAATGGCTTTAAACTGAAAGAGGGGAGATTTAGATTAGATATTAGGAAGAAATTCTTTATTATGAGGTTGGTGAGGCACTGGCACAGGTTGCCCAGAGAAGCTGTGGCTGCCCCATCCCTGGCCGTGTTCAAGGCCAGGTTGGACAGGGCTTTGAGCAACCTGGTCTAGAAGGAAGTGTCCCTGCCCATGGCAGGGGGTTTGGAACTATGTGATCTTTAAAGTCCCTTGCAACCCAAACCAGCCTAAGATTCTGTGAATTTCAAAATTTAGATTAGAGAATCCTCAATTGATGTATTCCTAAGAGACATGAAGCCTGCTACTTGGGGATGTGAAGTTCTCAAATTTAATGTCTTGATGACCTAATGTCATGCTTAGTGATAATAAGTATTGTGATTCATTTTCTACCAATTTCTAGCTTTTAAATTTAAAGCCATTGAAATCAAGAATCTATGGTTGGCTTTTAGCACTGAGACAGTAGACTGGGATTCTCAAAGAACATAACTTAATGTGCAGGAAAAGTAATGCTTTTTAAAATGTATTTTCACAGGAATTCTAATATTAGACCCTGAGAAATAAACTACTTATTTGAGCAAGCTATACAAAATTTTCTTTGGGAATAGATCTACAATAAGAAAAAGCACGGATTTCAGAAAAAAGTCATAATTGAATTTTACCAGCTTGAGAAAGAGAAAAAGCAGTACCATTTGAAAATCACAGTAATTCTGTTATGATCTGTGCCTTAGATATCATAAAAAACCTAAATGACTGTATTTTGTATGACTCTTCATACCTATTTTCCTTAATTAGATAATGATCATATTTCAGCATGACCTTGGAGAGAAGGAATTAATCAGATTAAATCTATATATTTCACATGCAATTTTCTCCATGGTATTCTAGGAATACCCACTTCTCTTTTATTTCAAAGAAAATAGCTTCCTGCTGTCGTATGTAATGTAACTGCAGACCTTAGCAGGTCATGGTGTTTTGCGTAATTTAGGTGATGATTTCTGGCTACCGTATTTTCTTTCCTTGTAGGTTTTATCTCCCGAATAATTATTTCATGGCAACCATCAATTGCTTCTCTTCTAGTTCTTGAACTGGTTTTTTTTTCTTTCTTCTCAAAACGTGAGTTTAGTTTAGTCTCTTTACATGACTGACATCATTATGTTTCTTCACTATGGCATAGTGAGTAACTGCTGTCAGGATTTTAATCTAAATACAGTCCTCAGTACAATTTTTAAATGCTGGTATGCTCTTTGCCAGCATACTTAATTAGTTACCAGGCCTATGACAATTTTGAGTTTTACTGAGATGGGTCAGTTCTGGTTTTCTGCTAGCTATTGCTGAACAGGATGCACCATGTCTGTTTGCCACTGTGCCTCCTTGGATGGTTGAATTTTAAATTCAGTGTTGTAATACACATAGGGGTTTTGTATATTAGGGCCTTTATTTTCCAATAATAATGATTTCAACTTCTAATAATCTGCAAATTATTTTATCAGCTTCTGTCTATTCAGTACATTAGCTTGTTTCTAATTAAAACACAGGGACCTGAAAATGAGTGCTTAGAAACAGATTTAGACACATTAAGTAAGTAATATTGCTGTGAATACTATCTTACTTTCAAATATAGTGAGCTTATATGATTGTTTTAATGTTTATTGGAAGCTGTTGGCATTTAGAGTCTTTCTGTGTTCAGAAATATAATTTAAATGTCAGGAGTACTTGGCTGCAGCTCACGTGGAAGATTACACAGCAACAGTGGATGAATTAGTGCTTTTTAATGATAAGACAATAACCTTAGTATATTTTTTTATTTAAATTTGGAATTTAATGCATACTTAAATGTAAAGCATAATACATCTTTGCTGTAAGTGAGAATGATTATCTCCTAACTGGCCAAACCTACTTAATGTTCTTAAAATCAGCATGACAAGATTTTATACTAATTTGAGTTGTCCTGATTGTAGAAAAGAGCTTCTTCCCAGGACACACAGTCTCAGCCCATTCTTATGATAAAAAAATTAATTGATTAAAGATTTATCCTCGGTTAAAGTATGGACAGTGGAAGACAAGGAACATAGATAGGATTCTTAAACAAAGATTTGTGTCGTGGGTCAAGCCACACCATAAAATAAATGCTACAAAATGGATTGTAAGTTGGCTCTACACACTTTTAATGTTATTTTGTGTTATGTTGCTTTTCCCCTTCCTTGATAGAGATACTATGATGAAGTGAATGTTACAAATTTTTGTGGCAATTGATAAAAATGATCCAGAAGTTACTTGGTTTTACAGATTTATCTTACACAATTTAAGGAAAGAATAGCAGTAAACCAGAAAATAATGTAATTGACCTCATTGAGTTTAAATTTGAAACAGATAAATGTGGGCAATACTTCTACAGAGAAAAATAGGAAATTGGGTCAAAAGCACCAGACGTATCATTAATGTTTTTCTACAGCTGATGGTCTTGCTCTTATGTTCAAATGACTCTACAGGGCATAAAGTTCTGGCTCAGTTCTTCTTTGGACTGAGAGAAGGCAGTAAGGAAAATCTCCGTAGTCTCTCTTATGGGAGCGCTATAGAAGTCTTAACTATGCCTTACGTTTTTCTCTGGGGTTTTTTGTTGGTTTTTTTTTTTTGTTTGTTTGATTGGTTGTTGTGGTTTTTGGTTTTGTTTTTTTTGTTTGTTTGTTTAATGAAACCAAGATAAATCAGGTTTTTTGTTTCAGCTTCCTTTAAAAATAGTTTCTGGTTTTGCACACATGGGAGCCTACAGTTGCAAAAGCACTTTTGTCAGTGAGCTGCTTCGCATTGCTAGTGAAATTTCTGACTGAAAGAGATGTAGATTCCATGAGTTCTAGCCTTCTGAGTTTTCTGTTCTCTGTGACATTGGTTGTCAGAGTATTGCTGAGCTGCAGTTATGTCCTTGATGTGAGAAGAACATACCATCCCCCTTTAGCCAGGATACTGATGCACCCAAATTCTTCACAATTATTCAGATGGCTTTTTGAACACATCAAGGTTTGATTGTGCAAGTGATGAGATGATCTGACCATGTCCACCTTTTTTTCATCCTATAGACAATTGAAATATATATAAAACATTGGTGACTTTAGTCTAAGGAACTTAGTGGTGTTTATTTGAAATAAAACCTCTACAGAAGCAGGGGGACAGGCAGGCTGGTTAGAGTGGAGGGTGACTTTTTTCTTTAATTAAAGCTGTATGAGGTAATGTTGGGAAAAAAAATAAAAGTACTGTTCAAATACTAATGTTCAAAAAAATCTTAATTTTTAAGACGAGCAATTTCTAAATTATCAGCATAGATGGAAAAAATCCACTTGGCTGTTCTTTCAGTGCAGCCTTTAATGGTTCTTCATGATCCTAAGTGCACAATGGACTGGCTAATCTGAGAGAGGTTCTTTAAGGCAGCATTATCCCTAAGAATGGAAGAGTTCCTTTTGCAGACCTCTGGTTTCAGTACCAATCTCTCTTTAACCAAGTACAGCACATCCCTTTCATCTTCTCCATCTCCTCCCTGCCCTTATAGCGTCTGTGTGAGATAAAGCTGCCTGTGAAATCTTTGTTGTTTCATGGTTTTTTTCTTAATAGACCAAGAGAGGAAGAATTCTCTAATTGCATGTCTGAATAACATTGATCACATGAGCCCTTAATTTCAACTGTCCTAGCTGAAGACTGCAGCAAAGTATTTTCTAGAACTGACGTGTTTTTTTCCTGAACCATTCTTAATCCCTAGGCTAAGATGATTTCCACCAGAGTTCTAGTGTTATGAACTTAAGTTTGACAATTCCAAAAGTGGTTGCAATGGGATATTCTGAAGAATTGTCCACATCAGTAAACCATAGTACATCCCTGAAGACAGTGCAGCACACAGAAGATGCAGGTGGCTTTTTTTTCCCCACCATAAAAACATATTGGAAGTTTTCCATATACATTCTGTGATCTCTTTAAAAGTATGAACATTACACTTCAGCAACTAAATGATGTAGTAGATGTGATGTATACTGGCATAATTACATTTTTTGTGCATGTACACTTACTCTTGGAAAGAGTAGGTACAGAAGAATAGGAGTCCTTGCCCAGTCATCCCACAGATATTAACAGAAACTTTTAACTTAACTTCATAAGTTTTGGATTTTGTATTAATTCTCAAAAATAGTTGTCTTGACTATCTGTATTTTTTTATTTATTTTTTTTATTTTATTTTTCCATGTATGCTGCCCTGAGGAATTGTGTGTTTCTTACCTCTTGAGAAGAGATAAGAAGGAAAACTTCCCAAATTTATTTTTATTCTGAGTGGAAAAGGAAACATAGATCTCATGTTTTAAAGATCAATTTACAAGTAGTTCTTCTGTACCTGTTTTCAATCAACAAACTGCAGCCAGGCATCTTTTCTAAAAGCATTTGCTTTTGTACCCAGAAATAATAAAAAGCAGAGAACATTCTCAACAGTGGCATTGAGTATCCCTAGAGAGGAAACACTAGCAGACAAAAGTTAAGGCTGCAGATTACTGTTTCCTAAACCTTTTGATAACATAAATGGTTTTCAGGGCAGCTGTGGATTTCATCCATCACCATTTTTCAGGATTGGTGATGGAATATATTCTCTGCTTCTAAGAATTTTTTTTTGTAAGAAATAGCTCTGTACTATTCTGTTCCTCTCAGACCAAGTCCCAAGCTCTCATTTACTAATAAATTTGCTATCTGCTGCTCATTTAATAGCATGAATCTAACCAGGAAGAGGCTTCAAAGTATTTTTGCTGTTTATTAAGGACACTATGACATGCAAATACACAGCCCTCAGTGGGAGGGAATCATAGGAGAAGAACGGTGGTGAGAGCACTAAATAGAAGATGATTGTGTTCTTTTGAAAAGGGTGAGGTGTACAAGGAACTTGGCATTAATATTGTTAAGCTGCAATCACAGCATAATGACAACTGGCATTATATACCCTCACATACACGTACACACTTCCCTCTTTCTGAGCAAAATCAGAAACAGATCTAGCAAATCTCTGAAACAGAAAGGCCACTTATAACAGTTTTTAAAAGGCTCTTTTAAGTTGAGATGCATTCTGTCAATAGAAAATGGTACTGAAAACCAGAGATAAATTAGTATAACTTGGTTTAATTATAATCTGTTGGTTCTTTTCTTATGCAGATAAGCAGCAAAGATGAAGACTTCTTAGACCTTTCAGTTGATGTGGAGCAGAATACTTCAATCACTCATTGTTTAAGGTAGACGCAAAAATCTGGATTTTCATAATGTGTCTTTTATCTTTAACCTAAAAACAGGAAGTAAAACTAAAAGGTCACAATTCTAGCTTATGTAGACTTAAGAGTATAGAATTATGTTTATATTGTACATATTTTAATGTATATTTCAGAAAAGAAAACAGTATCTGTAGCATTTCATTTTGGTTTTTTTTTTCATTCAGGGGTTTCAGCAACACAGAAACTCTGTGCAGTGAATACAAATACTACTGTGAAGAATGTCGCAGTAAGCAAGAAGCACATAAAAGGTACATCAGATTCTGGGAGGGCAAAAAATAACCTATGCATTTAATGAAAATACTTCTGTATTTCCTTGTGTGTCTGTGTATGAGGCAGGGGGAGAACGTTCTTTTTCCCTTAGGTTTTCTCATTCTTCCTCCACTTAAGAATAACTTGGTTGCATTTCTCTTGCTTGAATTCAGTGGGTCTACTTCCATGAGTAATAAGAATCCATGTAAAGCATTTTGGGACTCATTTGATCATTATTTGTTTTATGAATGAGAAAAAGAATGGTCTTAAGACCAAAAATAAGTTAAAAAGACAAGTTGAAAGAAACTACCAGCGACTAATCAGAGATTATGCTTAATGATGAAAAGTCACTGATTTCCTGTGACTTTTAGACTTAGTTTTGTCTTGACAATAAAATAATTTTTCCAATTGCTATAAGAATTAGTTTGATAGCACTTTTTTCTGTTTCAATCAGAATGAGGTGTGTAACTTTTTTTGTTAGCTGAGTTTCTGGTTTGTTAAAAGTGCACAGTTAGATGTGCTAAACTTCTGCTTCACAGTGCTCTTGAAAAGCATCAGGAGCTCTGTGGAAGCCTGAAGTTCATTATGTTTAAAAACAATTCTTGTCTGCCTAATAATTCTTTTAGTCTTGCTTACACCTTTGAAAAACCTCTGATTTTGTGTATTGTGTGGTATTTATTATCTGAGAAGGTATTTGGTTGAAGGGGTGGGAACACTGACATGCTCTACTGGTTGTACCACTGATTCTGATTATTTGGTTTAACCATAGATCCAGCACATGGCTTTTAGGATATCTCATCTGCCAAGTCTGCCTTCACATATTGCCTAAGCCTACTAATTGGTGTGTATTAGAGGGTTGTGAAGCCAGGCATGTCTGTTATTTTCTGTTGCCCGAGCTCTTTTACTGTGTGGGAGTTAGTGTGATCCCTGACCAATATAAGCTGTGTTGATGTAAACCTGTACTGTAGGCACTGCCATATTGGCAAAACACAGCTCTTATCGTTTATAGTTTGCTTTTCATGTGGGGCTTAAGTTCAGTTTCACTACAGTCATAATTTTCTTCAGTCTCTCTAACATGGAGCTTACCTGTGTTAGTGTCTACTCAACTAGCAAGCAAGGTGGACTGAATCTCTTAACCAGCAAGAGAGCTATTCTCACAATTGAATTATATGAAGAGGACTTAATTTTGAAAAAAGAAAATAGAGCAGAAATTATATCTATATCTCAGTAAGATGATAAAAATGTAACTCTCTGAAAAATAGCGCCTACATTTTTCATTTCCTAGTTCATTTGCAGGCCATAGAGAAAATTTGAGTCTAGCAGGGTTTCCTACAGGTTAGTATCAGTCTGAATTTCATGAGAAAAAGGAAAGGAAGGTGAGTTTTCAAAGATTTTGTCCCCAGGCCCCTCTCTTTGGAGAACTGTGCAGACATAATTCCTGACATTCTGATAATATGGTCTTAGTAGACATGTCTGAAACCTGGGCTGTGTTGTTGGGATTGCTGAGGTACCTTTTGGGGCTGAAGGCAGTTTGAAAAGTTCAGTGAAGTGCTGATCTAAGGTAATCAGCTGTGCCAAGAAGCAGGTCACTCCAGCTTGGCCAGCCTGTTAGTGTGGGCAGATTCATTGCCCAGAGAGCGGAAGTCTCTTTTCTGCCAGGCAACTGTGGTTGGCTGAGGAGCGTTTGTAGGCACTGATGTGAGATCTCAGTACCTCCAACTAGGGAAAGGGGCCAGTGTGCTCTCAGTAAAACTGGATTATCACTTTCTGGCTTTGACTGATACACAATAATGCTGCAACGTTTGTACAGAATTACTGTGCTAGAGCACAGCATTATCTTGTTTGGGTAGAATGAGGTACGGTGAATAACAGTGTGCTATTTGTATCCCTTGGCGATGTTGAATGAATGGCTTGAAATGAAAACCTAGAGTAATACGTATGTAACAAAGTAGTGTAACAAAGCTTACTTTAAAAAGCTTGTTTGACTTGGCTGGTTTACTGAGTAATGGGGGTGGAACAGGATATTGGAGGAACTTTGTTGCAATAGCTCCACTGTATACCAAGTGGGATCTAGCTTTTGCTTTTGGGAACTCAGGGAAGCTGTGGGTAGGTATGTTTAAAAATTTAATACTGTGCTATGCAGTCATTATGTCTAAATTACTATGTGGGTTCGTCATGGCTAGTTATTATTATATGTTATAGCTTATTGTTTTAAATACATTTGCAATTCTCTTAATTGTTAAAATCTTTGATTTAGCAACACAAGACATACTTGTAAACAGCTGAATAGTTGAGCTTCTTTTAATGCTTGCAGAATTATTTTAAGACTTCAGTAAGCTGGGTTTCTTGTTTGTTGATATCAACTGAATGTTTTGGATGGATATTAAAAATACTGTTGGATTTTTGTTTTTCAGGATGAAAGTAAAAAAGCTGCCTATGATTCTAGCTCTCCATTTGAAGAGATTTAAATACATGGATCAGCTTCATCGATACACAAAACTCTCTTATAGAGTAGTTTTTCCTTTAGAGCTTCGTTTATTTAACACCTCAGGAGATGCCACCAATCCTGACAGAATGTATGACCTTGTTGCTGTGGTAGTTCATTGTGGAAGGTAATAACTATTTAATGCAGGCATTTTTGTATAACGTAACTATGTTTAAAAATCAGAACAAAGCACCCAGTACCATGTAACTCTTCATAGCATTTAAAGACTTCTTAAATGAGGAGTTTCTTAGGAAAGAAAGCACTGTGGGGAGATGGTATCAATCCTGACAGCATATGGCTTTGTTGCTGTAATAGTTCATTGTGAAAAGTGATAATGGTGTATTTCACATCATAGATCTTTGTATGAACTTAACTACATTTAAAAACCTCCACAAAACTTGCAATATCTTATTACTCTAATAACATTAAAAGATCACTTTAAAAAAAGTTTCTTAGGAAGGAAAGCATTATGGAACAGATTCCTTTACAAAGTATTTCCTTTAGGGTATTTTCTTTTGAAAGCTTGAACATTTTCTAAAATATATCCATATATTATGAATGTTGTTGATTATGTTGTTTCCTTGCTTTTGAAATATGACTGTTAGATTTGTATTTGATTTTGCTATGTTCAACAACTGTTCTTGTGGCTTCAAGTCTTAAAATCAGGGCTGCTCTACAAACTGCTTATTGAGTAGATAAAAGCCCCGAAGCTGAAAGTGATGGTTTACCATCTAGAATCACAGAATAATTTATGTTGTGGAGTCAACTACTTAAAGCTTAAAGTAGGGCTGACTTCAGTATTGGATTGCACTGTGCTCAGTTTTGTGACTAGGAATGCTGATTCACTGCCTCTTTGGGCAGTTTGCTCCAGTCCGTCAATGTTCTCACTCACACCTCCGTTCCTCCCTAGATAGACCTAAGATTACAGTAGAGCTAAGGTGAATATATCTTAAGTTGGCCAGGACAGTTTTGGAAAATAAGACTTTGTGCCATAGTTTTCTGGGATGCTCTTGTTCTGGATTTTAGGGAAAATCTGTTCTGTCCATTTTTGACCATTCTGTCTAATTCTGACCATTTCTGTCTCTTATTCAAGCTGCAGTCTTGGGACTGCATTCTCAGAGCCATGGCAGAAGATAAATCCTATTTTCATTGAGTTATGCAATTTGGCACACAGACATGCCCCTCACAGGTGGCAACCTACCCTCCCTGATCTAGACATAAAAATTGTATGAGTCCTATTAGCCAGTTCAGGCAGTTCCAGAACTGCTTTAAATAGTTGTCCATTTTCAGTTGTAACATTCAGCTATTTCAGAAAGTGTGTTATTTCCTTACTTGAAACCTGATTAGAAATAGGACACCATTAGAGTTGGGTTTTTTTTGTCATAGTTGTGGAGAAATTTCTTGTCTGCCATAAACTGAAGAGCTGTGCATTATAACAGTTTTAGTTTAATAGTGAGCCCTTCTTGTTGCTGTGAGGATACTTGAGACTTCTAAATTATCAGTTTAATTCAGTTTTTGCTTACAGTGGGTCAGATGAAGAGATTCCCAATTGAGACTGTAGCTGGACAACATCAGCTCTACAGCTGCTTCTTTCTGAAGATCAGAAATAGTTTGGGATTTGTTTTTGAATTTCATTTCTCTGTCTCTTCATTTATATTTTTCAATGCTCGTGCTGTCTATTCCTTGTTTGAAATTATAATCCTTCTTTTAACGCAATATTACATATAAAGTAGGACCTTATTGTGAAGATGATATAAGTGGAGGGGACAAAAAGGAAAAGCAAAAGTTGTAGTGGTAGCCATTCTAGTTACCATTAAGTACCGCTTTTCTCCAAGAAAAATATGTAATGGAATATATTTCTACATACTTGTGTGTTACTGTGTTCTTTTCTAATTTTATTCTACAGTGGCCCAAACAGAGGACATTATATTGCAATAGTGAAGAGTCATGATTTCTGGTTGCTTTTTGATGACGATATTGTTGAGGTGAGCTTTGTGTAACCATGGCTTTTTTTCTCACACTGACCATCCCCCCCCCCCCCCCCACTGTGTACGTGACTAAGTAAAGTAAAAGGACTGGTATGCTACCATACTTCGAATTGCATTTTGGTTTTTATACATCTTAAAAGAAGCTCCCTTGTTTATGGCCACTGTCTTTCCCCTTTGTTTAACAAGCCATTCTTGTGGCCAGGATACGAGGCAAATAAAGATAAATTGCTTTTACTGCAGTTCTTTTCTGAGGGCAATTCGTTGGAGCAAGCCATTTGTTTGTATTGTCTAGGAGCTTATGATTTAATGGAATGGGTCAGTGTGGTCATCTGTTTTATCAGGTGAAGGTGTAACAACTCTCAAAATAGGCAGAAACTTCAGATTTTTGAGATTTTGCCCTAAAATTATAAAGATAATCCCTAAAACAGGAGCTTTTTGCTTCTGGTGGTATTTTTGCCAGTATTAGCTGTGCTTCCAGGAATTACTCTCGTTTAAAAAAATAAAAAAAAGAAAAAAAAAAAAGTTTTTAACTAATTTCTTGGAACAGCAGAATTCCCTTCAACAATTTTGTCTTTGTCATCTTTCTGTGTCACCAGTTGTATTTTATTCTTTACTGAGAGCAAGAGCAAGAACTGCTGGTGTGTCTCTATCATATCATCTCACGGTTTTTGCTTGTTCTGTCATCTTCCTTTTTTTCCCCTTGTCTATGCTTATGCATGAACAGAAGTTTGATTGTGCTGTCCAAGTCCTTTTCCTGCCTTTATTTGAATTAATTTAATTTATAAAATGAAGAGTTTATATTTTCCTTACCATGCACAAAAATCTGTGTGATTGAAAAGAAGAAAAATGAGTGAGACAGGTATTGGACTTGAATTGTTAAGTGGCATGGGGAGTCAAGAGTATTGAAGAGTTCTCTCCAAGCCACATTATGGATGGTTTTTTTGCAGGAAATGTCAAACATGGAAATATACAGAGCTGTTGTGAAAGTAGAAGGATTGCCCCTGTGTCTTAGCAAGATAGACAGTGAAGTGTAATGGCTCAATAGGGTCAGAAGTTCACTTTCCTTCAGGGAAAACAGAGAGCGCTGTAGTAAATTGCACATCATTTCAGAAACATCAGGGACAATCTCTCCAGTTCCACAACAGTAATGCCTGGCAGTGATGTATTTTTTTTCTGTTAGCCCTTCTGAGGAGAAAGGGAATAATCTTTTTGTTCTTAAATCTAAAACAGTCTTATTCCAAGTAATAGGAATGAGTTCACATAAAATCTGCCTATGTGAAGGAAAAATTATCTTTCCATCTTTTGGCTGTTAGTAGCCTAATTGCCTTAGATTTAAAATGTGGCAAGAGAGCATGCTTTCAGTTTCAGTTTCTTTCGTAGCTGAAAATGATGACTATGAAACCCAGGCAAGACTCTTTTCACCTTCTCAACTGAAGTTTTGCATCTTCTCCCCCAAAATTTTGGTTATAGGAGGCTGTCTCAGCTAGTAGGATCACAAGCAAACATTCTGTGTGAAAACTAGAAAACAAGTTTACCCTTCATTCTTTGCCTTTTTTTTTATGTTCTCCTCTGCACTGGATTGGCTCATACTGCTCAGAGTTAGAAAGTATAGTTTGTACTTACATTCTTCATATTGATACAAAGTCTTAATGGGATACTGTTGTCTTTAAAACTTTTAAAACTTTAAAACCTTGTGAAATTTGCACAAGCAATGCACATAAGATTGCACTTACAGCAGGTTCACTTAATACTTAAAAATGTATATATAAAAATAACTGTAGCTGCTGCCTTCTGTGCAGTTGATGGCAGATGGGAAACCAAAGCATAACAAGTTTAAGAATTATTTGGGTTTTATTACTTTATGTAATTATGTGAAAGTTATTTTTGTTTGACAGTAGTTTTTAGAGTGGAACTTCATGTCATGTATATGCTATGCAAGGTATTCTTACTTTAAGTTTTTGGGTTTTTACGTACAGAAAATTGATGCACAAGCTATTGAAGAATTCTACGGGTTGACATCAGACATCTCAAAGAACTCTGAATCTGGTTACATCCTCTTCTATCAGTCTCGGGATTGAGGGGCAACTGTAGCGAAGAGAGATTTTTATGTCTCACTTCTCTCTCTTGGAATGGAGCAAGCACTGAGAAAAAGGAAAGCAGGGAGCTCCAGGGGCAGTGGCACAGTTTGCACACAACTAAGCAAAGAGTTTGGGATTATTAAAACCTTTGTATCATTTTAATTTTATTTGCTCAGGTAACATGCTGACTACACATCTCCACTGCATCCCATAAGCAAAAATAGAGATACCAGCCACTCTTGCAGGAGCTTTCTGTTAGGTAATGCTATCTCTGTGGTCCTAATTCAAAGCCCTTTAAGGTCACTGGAGAACCTTTCATGGACTTCAGTGGAATTTGAATCAGGTTCTAACTGCACTGCCAGATTGGTGCAATAGGAGCATTAGAAATCTGTATTTCATACAGATTTTGGGTGTAAAAGGTTAAAGGACTCTGTGAACTTAGTTTCCTGTGCTTAAGTTTAAAAGAATGAGGTTCGGGGGATAACGTGTAAGCGAGAAGATATATCTGGGCCCAACACAATTGCCTTCTTGATGGTAGTCGTTTAACTGAAGATATAAACTGGTGTCAGGGAGGCAAGTATGTTTTGCTTCTCTGAAGAAGCTTACGTTATTTATAGTGTATGATCGGGAACAATCAGTCAAGATTATGGCTTTTAATCTCCGTATGGGGAAAGATTTGGTTTGTAATAGTTTATTTTTATTTATAAATTATTGTAACTTAGGATCTTGTGTATTGTCCTTTATTCTAACAAGTATTGGAAATTTTATATATTAATTTGAATTAAAACCAATTATGTTTAAATGTTAAACAAGAGCCAATATAAATTCTAAAAATAATGCCTATGGTAGCTGTAAAAAATGAATAACACAGAAGAGAGATTTCCTTCTGGAGGAACTGGTATCTAAGTGAGGTACTTCAATAAATTAGAATATCCTCTTTCCATCAGTGGGTGAAAAAAAAGGTGATCAAACTATTAGAAGACTTTAAAAATGCATATTGTAAGAAAATAATGGTGCAGTGGTGGTATACTGGTCTTTATAGTCCTTTAATAATTTGTTAATGGCTCATACAAATTAGAATGATTTGGATAAAGTAAACCATTTTAAGAATATTATTCCCTTTCCTAAAACCAGATCTTTTTCTGTTCCTAGTGGTATGGGTGACTCCCAAAAACCACTTAAGGTCTCAAGCATAAATGATGTCTGAGTAATAAGAAGAAGTAAGCTTGCAATTTCATGAGACTGAAGATACCACATTCCTCTAAAAGTAATAATTCTTAAGTCCCTTAGAGTGAAAACTTCTGAAACTAGGCAGTTTATCTTGCTTTAGGTTTATGAAATAGCATTAAGAATTAAATTTTGACAAAACACCTGATCTGTGAACTACTGTGATTTGACATTCTTCCACTTACCAGTACGTTGTCTTGACAGTAGCTGAATGTAATTTCTGGAAAGTCATGGGATGTGCATTCTAGATTATGGCAATCAGGTCTTGGATGTCCTTGTCACTTCCTCTTCAGCTAGTGATTTTTACATTATTGTAATTTTCTAAGGTTATTTTATTGATACTGTTACAACTTTTAAAAAGAATGTCTCCTGTCTGCTGCTATAACTGACTATTTACTTACCTGTATCTTTTAGCTCAGGAAATGACTTCACCTATTCACTCAGTTGAACAAATCTTTAACAGGGTCACTAAATAAATTGGGCTATTTAGCAACTGTCATACTGTAACAGATTACTTTTGTAAAATGCAAAGTTTCTAAAGCCTTGGTTTGGCTGGAATTCTTTTATAGAAAATTGTGTATCGTGATTGAACTACCAGCATTGTAAAGTACAGCTCAAATATTGTGCGAGGTGCAGAAAATATGATTGGATTTTTCTTAAGGGATTCAAATAATTTTAAATCCTTTTTTCAGCTTTCAGTGGGAAAAAGGTTAAGGGGTGAATCAATTGGATAATGGTGCATGTTAGAAGGATGAAGTCCTTTGCATACTAAAGGTACAGTATTGTAAGAGAACTGTCACATTACTTTTTGCTAATTGAATATGTGTGGGGGGTCTTTTTTTTCTTTATTTTTCTGTTTGTGGTTTTTTTTTTTGTTTTAGTGTAGTTAAAAGCTGAGACTAGTCGCTAAATATTTTATGCCCTAACAAAATTTAAAACATTTTTATTGTTTCACTGGTTTTACTCCTGCTATGTATTTTTATAAGATACTGACTTTTATTTTGTATAGGGGTTTTGAAATAGTATTTCAAATTATATATTTCGTTTTTCTTTTAGTGCAACTGAAATAATTGTAAGTTCTTAATTAAACTGATATCAGAAACTGCAACTTAAAAAATGAAAAGAGGCAGGAAAGTGCAAAATATAACTAATTGGTATGTAAAACATTATGAGCTTTTTTTTTCTTGGCTGTAATACAGTGGGGCGCGTGGGAAAGTCGTCAGTTGTTGTAAATGGTGGAAATTATTTGCTGTGTAACTATGTAAATGTTAATTGGGACAACAGTCCCTTATTTTGTATATTGGAGCAAAAACCTTCTATTAAATAAAGTATGTTCTCTAAAGGTAAGTACTGTATCCTTTGTGGATCCTGAATGGTCAACCAGCTGCTTTGTGTGCTTTTCAGTGATTTCAAAACTTAAAAGTATCTGGAATTTCCTGTATTAAGCTAACTGCTGTGAGCCACGGAGGGAGAAGTGTGTTTAAATACACTGCATTATATATCTTACTAGGTGTGTTGTTAAGAAAATACTTCAGTGGCAGCCATGGTTTTGGTGGTATACTTCTCTACAGTTAGTTTTTAAGTTGTCGGTTTCTGAGGTGGAGAAGGGAGTGTTTTGAGCTACTGTTCTTTCTTCCATTTCCTAAAAAAAAATCTGGACCTTGCTATTAAATACACATCTGAGTTACTTGAGAGATCACCACTTTCTAGGAGGGAAAGAAGAAGGAAAGAAAAATAGGATTTGTTACAGCACCAACATATTAGAAAGACTGACCAAAGAACAGGAATCCAGCATCAGAGGATAAAAATGCAACTGGTTACAACGTCCATGTAGGGTTTGTTATCAGGTCATTCTTCACTTGGAGTATATGCTACTGTTTGTACAGTTTTACAAGCAGTTCATACCCTGCTATATTTGTAGCTGTGATAACCACATCTTTTTACTGCCTGGAAGTAATAGGTGTTCAGGTACTTGTAGGAATGGTTAAATCTAATTGTGTTTTAAGAAGTTAGTCATAAAACATGTTGCCTATCCTTAGGTGACGGTCAGATGTTAGCACGTAGGGATTTGATGCTGCTTGAGATCTTCTGCCCTACCCATCAACATCTGCATAGGACTGGCAGGTGTTAACACAAGATCCACAGAAGATCTGCATCCTTCTAGAGCAACAGCTTTGAAGCCAGACAGGACATCCTGGCGTGTTCCTCGTGTCTCTGTCTAGGGGTTTGCACAAGCACTATTGCATATGCTCTATTTGGATCATACACAGATGAAAGTCTGTATTTCTTGGTTATATTTTTGTGGTGATATTTGTAAAGTTTAAAACCTGAAGTATTTGAGGCCTCTAGTTACTTTCATAATTCCCTTATTAAAATTAAAAGAACTTTACCTTGTGCTATTTGGTCTGGTCTCTCAGCTGTAGGTTTAAGATGATCATGTGTAGTCTTATTATTAAACTCATCCTTGTAACTAAAAGAAATTTTGATATGTGACACCTTCAGTCTTCATTTACCAGAACTTACTTAGCTTTTCTTCTTACCTTTTCTACAGAAATTTCCAATTGCCTTACCAGAAAGACCTGAGCCGTGTACAGTTAATGTCATGAACAGATCCTCGTAACTTTCCTCATTGCTTTCTTCATAACTGTTCAAAATTAGTAGTTGTCCCTTAGCATGCTATACCTCCACAGCATGGATTACAAAAGAACACGGATGAATTCTCTTATACACAAAGCTTTGTCTACTTACACACATGAAGAAGTGAGAAGTTTTTTTCTGTTTAGCTGCTGACTTTGTTCAGTGACAGAATACATCTTGGGCTGAATGAGTCTGAGAGTGGGGGGCTGTAGAAGGTCTTGAAAATACACCAACAACTGGGGATGCCAGAAAAGGTTGGGTGGTGGTTGGTTTGTTTAAGTTGCCTGAAAGCAGTTATTTGCACCTGTATTCATAGGTTAAACCAGCAGTATGTGTATCTCTTCAGTTACCTTTATCTGTAAAATAATCTGTGAGATTTCAGTACGTGTTAACAATCTGTGGGCTGCAGCATTCCACTGCAGATACTTTTACGACTTTTCTGCTGAAAGTGTAAATAATCCAGATACAGTTTGTTGCTTTCAAAGAGTGGCTTTGCAGTGTAAGATGTCCACTTTCCCCTCCTGACATTTGTGTGGGTTAATCTTATATTTCTGTGTCTTGTAAATTCAGTCTTAGTTCTCTCTCCCAATAATGCAATATGCAGTTTATGGTGTCTGTCTTGTAAGATTTCAAAGTCCTCTAACCTCTCACAGCATAATAACGTGAGATGTATAATACATTAGTCTCTTTACATGTGGGCCTCCAAGTACTCAGTTATTACTGAAATTAATATTCCCCATAATCTGTATTCAAGGGTTCATTTTGCAGCAGCTTTGCTACTGATTAATTGTTACAAATGAACTATGCAAGTCGACTCCCATGCAAACAAGCACAAGCTTCATCTTTTAAACACAGACTTCTCTGAGATCTGTTGTGTCCAGTTTTAACAATAGAGTGGTGAGGCAGAAAGAAACTTTCTTTGGTCTGTGTTAAAAAATGTCTGCAAAATTCTCTGCCTCTTACTGTTTTAATTATAGTGAGTTAATTTTTAGGCTAAACAGAAGTATCTGCTGTTACGGTTAATGAATTCCTTTGGGGGAACTCACATAAGAATGTGTCGAATATGTAAGGAGGATTGTTTGCAGACATCATCAGTTTTGAAATAAACTGAGCAATATCTTGCAGTTTCTTCCCCAAAGTAAAAACAAATTATATTCTTTCTTTCTCTCTAGTGGCTTGTGATTGCTGCCTGCGTAAGAGATTGTAAGGGCTCAGAAAAGGGCAAGGTACTTTCCACCTTGCGCTTTGTATAGAACTCGTGTTGGCATCACTAGGGAGCTTTAATTACAGAAGGATCATCAGTCGTGTCCTTGATCTGTGTTCTGCAGGCTCTGTAATCCAGGAGAGAAAATGCACAGCAGTATCTGACAGAGAATAGGGGGAAGGAGCTTTACAATTATTTATTAACACACTAGATGTAAAAACAGCATTTCCCAAAGAGACAAAATACTACGATTAATGCAGATTTCTGGAGTTTGGAGAATTTAGGGTGTGCTCAAAACATCCTGTCATTCTTAGCTTTTGTTGCTTATCAGAGGGTCATGCCTCTTGTGTATGTGTGTGTGTTTAATTTGCTATTTAAGCGTATATGTGAAATTTCCATCTGTACACAAATTTGTTAGGTTGATGTGATTGTATTAATGAGTGCTCCTCCAGAAACAATTTATGCATATATGTGAATCGGATGGAACATAATATTTTAATGGTCCAATCTACAAAGCATTTCCAGCTTCTCACTAGGATTCATTTTTGTGTTTTCCATTACTGATTTTAGGGAAAAAAAATTAAGATCTCAAAATATTTTACTAGCATGCTGTATTATTAAGTGATTCAATACCCATGGATGCCTAAAAATCTCACTGCTGTCAAGTACTGGCTATTCAGAATTTGAATGTTATCACATCGTAATGCAAGTTGATATGCATCAACTGCTTTGAGTGTGATCATTACGTTATTTCACCCCTATTTCATTAAACGTTGCTTTATTGTAATGGCTGCTTCAATCAGCTCTCGAGATGTGCTAACAACATTCAGCTCGAATTACATACTTTCATGCATGCACATTTATTTGTGTTTCTGGAAGCTGATTATCTTCATGTTATGTCACGTCAGTCTTCTCTGCATATCTTTCAAGTCGAGGAAGATGCTGATGCACAGCAACTGGCAATGTTTGCTAAATTACTGAGTTGTATTTCAGAGATGAGATCAATGTTTAAGACTTTTGCACTCAAAGTAGCTGGAGCTTTTTGACTTTTAATCCTCATGCCTTTCTGGTGAAAGTGTTCTTCAATATAAACCAAAATGTTTGGAGTCATGGGATTGAACAAATATAACTTGGTGTAGCCCTTTATTCCTCTTTTTAAAGGAGACATTGAAAGGTTTTCAACATTTCCCTGTAAGATTGTTACAGAACCAGAAATATTTGAAAAAGGAAACATTTGTTTTATAGAAGAGATCCTTCAGATTGTTCTTGAATTATAGTTCAGTGGGGGGGCATGACAATATTACAGAGAGATCTATCAGAATGAGTAGCAGGTTACATTAACACTCATTAGGAGCAGATGCTGGGGGAGGTACCACTGTATTTGCTGGTCACAGTGTATTCTGGCAGAAACCAAACTTCATAGAGCAGCCACAAAGAACCTTCAATGAGTATCTAGAGAAGAGCTGCATTCAGCAAGACTGTACATGCTGTGCCTATGCAAGGCTCCAAAACTGGCCACTTTTCAGTCACCCTTTTTTGGCTAAAAGGGAGACCATTTGGAAAATACAGCATTAGCGGGAGGGACTGCAGGTTGAGAGCAAGAGGTGTGTTCCACGGGTATATCGCAACACCAATTAGCCTCTCTTTTTCTCTATATTGTATATTGAAAAATAGATAATTCACAAGAGGAGACAAAAGTGACTCGTTCTTAAGCTGTCTTTTGTCTTCCTCTGTTATGGGATTGCTAGCAAGATAATGAATATTTTGGGGAAAAAAGGTTCAAAAATTACTTGGGCATTTTAAAAAGTACAATGCATGATAATTTTATGCTTCAGTGAGTAATGATAATTGTTAAAGAATATAAAGCAGTGAAACACTGGTTTTGGACAAATCTAATAGCTTTAAAAAATCCTAGCATACTGAAAGCCTAATAATAAGGATTAGAGTGAGATGAAAAAAGCCCCAGAGCCTTGAAATCCTTTAAACAATGACCATCCTACTAGAATGGAAAGGGAAAACATAATGTAGAAAAAGCTGCTTGAGCAGGCTGATGGGACAGGCTGAGTTATAGAGATTACCAGCCTGCACTATGAGGCTGTCCAAAAAACAGCATCTCCTGGGGTTTGTGCTGTGTGTCAGGTACATCTACATATGTCAGAAGACACTGTAAAGAACCTACCTGTGATAATAGTTACAGCATGTGAATATTTGTCTTTAACTGCACAAATACCAACTTTTAATTTTGGAAACTGAGAAGAAGTAATGTGAAAACACAGCTGCCATGTGTCCCAAAAACCCCAGAAATACTTGGTTTATGAGGATGCGGAGAGTCACTCTCCAGAGTGAGGACAATCCAGTCCTACTTCTGTGTTTCCCTTCTGGAAAACCTTTGTGATTCAGAGAGGTGCCACAAATCTCCCCAGGAGCACCCCAGCCTGCCTGCCAGTTATGCCACTGTAGTCTAGTGTTGCAGCCACCAACATGAATCTCACATAAAAATGCAGTTTTATAGAACTTTCCTTGCAAAATTTGAGGTTAGACTGGGTAGAAGGCTACATAAATGGCTGTTTGCTCTTCCACTTCTGTGCAACGGGTACAGCAGCTTCTAGGACTTACACATGTCCTCAATGTTCTTTAAATTCAAGTCATCCTTGTTCTAACTTGCTCAGTTTGGTGGTCTCTGAGGGGCGTTTATCAGCTGCTCATGAAGATTATCTCATTAAACTGTGCTCTGACTCCGATTTCCATTGCTGGCAGGGCACAGAGAGCAAGCACTTCCCAATGTCTCATGACTATTTACGTAAGTACTAAGAGCAGCACTGCATTTTCTGTCCAGTTCCTTCAGGGCTGGGTAAGACTGTATGGGTCAGCATGCAGGGAGATTACAAAAATCCAATTAATCATTAAATGTAAGGGGAGTTAGGTATTTCAAATATCTTTGTCAATAAGGGCCATGGACAGTATAGTGCAAAAGCCATAGTAACTCCTGTGGAAGCAAAGAGTGCTGAAAGTTTGTGGTCTTGAATATCTGAGAGAACAAATCTTTCAAGTGCTCTGTAAGAGCATACGAACTCTCAGAAAGCAACGTCTCTCCCGGAGCACTGTCTTGGAGATGCTGATTCGATGCAGATGACATGCCTTTTCTGGTGAAATGAAAAGTAATGAGGCATTTTCCCCATTCTGTAGGCAAGAGCCACATAAATTTTGAGGCTGGAGATGTTTTTCATTGAAAATTAGTTTGATGTTTTGTGATTAATAATTTACTGGAATACTTCTTATAGCTGATTAAGTTTGGTGAATTAAAGCTCCAGTCTTGTGTCAATGCTGGTTTCCCACTGTTGCAGTTATTGTTTTAATTATAGTAAGGAAGGTGAGATTAGAAGTCAGCTGTCACATTAGCATTCCATTTATTTGGCAGATTGGTCTGTTGTGGATGTCTAGATAATTATATGGAAATCACTGACTCTTGCTAATGGCCAATGGGAGGGGGGTTTTCCACAAATCTGTCAGTTCTTGAATGTTTCTCCTAAAGTGTCAGGAGGAATTAAAAAACATTTTGACAGACTCGTGCAAACGTAAGCTGAATGTAGACATGTCAATGCTTCTACTGCCGTTATCTAAATATGGGTGTTTTCAGACTCCTGCTTCTATACTGGAAAACAGGCTGTGTACTTAAAAACAAAAACTTCTGAAGCGCAAGTGCCTGACGCTAATCATCTCAATGTGATTTAAAATTCTGCTTGTCTTTGGAGTATTTTTTCAGTGTTAACAGTAAAGCTTCCCTGAAATGGAGCTATATAAATCTCCATGTCTTTGGAAAGGGCGTTATAATGCAGAAGCCTAATACAGAGTTGCCAATTTTGGCCTGACTTATTAATAGAAGTTTTCAGTTGCTTCACATCTCATAGGTGGTGACAAAAATCTACAGTTCTGTATAACAAAAAGAAAATTTTGCATTACTAAATCCTAATTTTATTAAAATCACTGGAGCTAGTAATAGCAATGATTAGAGAATTAGGAATGTTCTAGGTGTGGCATAGTAGGATAGAATATTCACCTATGTGAGCACAGATTTGTGTTTATGGATGATTATTGCTATTCATACAGAAATACTGACATCAACAGCAGAGCCTTCGCATACTAAGTGTGAGAGAGAAGGTCTCTGTTCTTTAAATAATCTTTTGAAAACAGTCTTTGCTCGTAACTTTACTGTGCTCAGTTACTCGCACAGATCTTTCACTAGAATTTAATCTAGTCTCCTTCAGGTGCCATTTGGGGCTTGCAGAAAACATTCACAGTGAATCGGGATGGCTCTGCAAATTCCAATGAACGAGCTTCAAACTAGAACAGTTAAAGAATGCAGCCAAACATAGTTATGATTGGTTCAATCCAGTTCAGTGGTAGCTCTTTTATTACATATAGAATTTTGAGTCTTAAAAATGGAATTAATAATACTTGGAGAACTGCGCTTATTCTGGTTTTTTACCCTGTTGACCTTGTGGTTTTTGGTTTTGATAACCGTACACGCTATTTGAGAAGAAAAGCCCCCTTCCGTGCCATGTAATAAGCTGAATTACGAAGTTGCATAAATATATACATGTAGTTCTGTGAAACTGTGTATGTCTTTCACTGAATACTGAAATAAACATTGCTGATGATGTTTAATAAAGTGCAATTCTGTGCTGCGGGATGGCCGGCTGACTGGAGGGCTTGGGTGTTTTGTTTTGTAAATCATGTTTTGGTTGCTGGATGTAAATATTGTCCTTTCCCTAATGCCTCTCTTGAGCTCTTTGAAAAGCTCTCTGAGGAGAAAAATTGATCTGGTGTTTCTGTTGCTGGATAGAACTGGTGAGCAAAAGAGGAATCGTGGCCACAGCACGTAATACGTGTACTCAGTTTCACACAAACTGTGATCGGTGTTGCCCCGTGTCTCTCAAGAACAAGGCAAACTGGAACACTGGGTATGGAACAGACTCACCCAAATGCATGATTTCATGAAGAGGCAACTGAAGGTTCACCCTGGGATGCTCCCAAGCGATGCTGACTGGAAAGAGATGATGGTCCTGCTGGGATGCCCTGTTACCTGGGCTCCAGGTATGGCTCTTTCTGTCTTGCAGGAGGACAAACATCACACTGCCACAGAACTGAAGCACTTGTTACACCAGTCCTCACAAGGCAACACCACATACAAGATACGCTCAGTATTTGATTGCCATCAGGAATTTCACTGATGACTAATGGTGTAGTAGGGATTTTTTGGTTTAGAGTGCAGTTGTGAGGAAAAGTAATTGCATTCATGTCAGTGATACACACTTTTAAAAGCAGGGCTGCCACAGCAGCTTTGTGAGAAAAGGGAATCTAGCTCTGTTGAAACATGTTTCCCTTTCCATGTCAAAAATGAAATCCAGCAATTTGCTTGGGCAAACAATGGGATTGCAGGAGGGAGCTTTGAAGCAGTTCCAGCTTGTTGAGCATGCAGTGGGCCACCTACCAAGCAGCACTCATCACAGTAAACATAACACCCAGCACTCTGAGCCCTGTAAGACAGACACTGGCCCAGCTCCATCGCGCTACTCCTGGTCTCCAGAGCACCAGTGGAATGCACCTCAAATTTCTCAAATCCCATCCTTCTCTCTCTGATTAGAGTCAACAGAATGGAGTTCACCAAACCCACAAGGGCCGCGGTAAACTCCACTAGTGGGATACAGCGCTTTTTGAAGTGGGTCAGCTCCTGATGTATTTGTGCACTTGTGTCTTCAGAGCTCCAACTGGGGAGGAATTTTCCAGCAAAGATAATTTGGTTTGAAATCGATGATTTATGAAAACTGAAATACTTTGTGATAATTTGTGGTAAAACAGCTTGCAGCGTGAAGAGAGCAGTTGGTTGCTTGTCTGCCAGCTGATCGGGCAGGTTTATGGGAGCCCAGATTTTAGGACTTGGGCATAACTTTGTTGTGTGAACTGTTCAGTGGCTGGAGATCCTGCATGGTGGAACGGGGTACTCATGACGTTTTAAGACAACACAAATATAGAAGTAGAGGTGTTTTCTTGTGCTGATAATTTATCAGTATCTAGAGGGACTGGAAACTCTGGATCTGTAAAAAAAAACATTTGAGGTAACAGAGCAAGAGATGGGATGGCTGTCTTCCGGCCAGTTTGGTACGAAAAGAAATGAGTCATGTACTAGTTAATAGGGAGAAAATTAACGTATCCCAACCAAAACTAGGACACACAAGCAACCAAGAAGTAAATTGCTCCCAGCTTCACATAGATTCTGTGATTCTATATGAGATAGCAAGTGAGCTTCACAGACTTTCTGAAGAAAACAGGTGACCTTGGAGTGAGCTTCTGAGTCCCCAGGCTGGAGGAGACAGTTTCCCACTTAACCATCCATTCTCATACCTGTTCATTCAAAGATTTAAGGTGGTCCACATAACATGGGGTTACCCTCTGCCAGGGCCCAAGCAATAGTGCCTGACAGAGGGGACGCTACCACTTACTCTACTTTTAGCCTGGAAACCCTCTCTCCTGCCCAGTGTTTCTGCTGTATTATACAAGAGTTACATGCTTTAGGTCCAAGACTTCCTTCCTGTCAGTAGTCTGCTCCCCAGTGCTATCTGCACTCTGGCTTGGACAACCATGTCAGCTTAATTTTCCTAACAAAGTCACAATACCTTTTCCTTTATCTCCATTTATGCATAATAGGAGTACTCTGCATAAAATCCAGTAATTTGTAAACTAAAAGCATTGGCAAGATGAGTTCATTATCTCCTTTCTAAGCAAAATTATCCTTGAAGCTCACCTGTGAAATCATCTGATGTACTGTGTCTGCTGCTAATAATGTCAGAATTTTTCTCCTTTTCTAATTTTAAATGTACACTGCTCATATCCATTTATATCTCCCAGTGAGTTACTGTGTTATCCTAAAACTGCAGGAGGACCAGATTATTACTACCTGTTTATAAAGGATGAGTCCAGTGGGGCTGGGGCCCTGTATGCTGTGGAAGGTCAATCATAGCAATCATTATCTGTGGAGGGTATTAGACACTCCAGTAGGAGGTATTCATTACTGCTGAGCTCAGATTTACACTTGTATTCCCTGAAACAGTAATGGAAACGGCATTTTTTATTTTGTGGTGAAATTAGTTCTCTGTTTCTTTCCTCCTTTGGTGGTGCTGGTGATTTCCATCTGCCACAGGATTCCTCATTCTTGGCTCCATCTAGTGCATTGCCATTTTAATGTTCTGCCCTGCATAGCAGGCATGTCAGTTTCCTGCTCTAATTAAGCTATGGCAGTGGAGGATGGGGGCACTGGAGGGATCCTGGGGAGGCATCCATGGGAGCAGCACACTGGCTGCTCTGCCGTGACACCTGGCTTCACAGGGCTTGCCCAAACCTAAGAAACCCAGCAGATGCATAAGGCAAGGAGGAAACGCTGCAATAAAACAAGCTGTGTGTTACAACAGCTCTGTTGTATACAGCTTTCCTGCTGCTGCTGGGGTTAACAACAGTCCTGTCTCATCTCTTCTGCAGTAGCAAACCAAGCTCACTAAGAAGACAGCTTTCTGCCTAGGTAAGAGCGTGCAACCAGCACTGTGGATTCCTGGGTTTCTGTCAACAATTAAGGAGCAGATGCAGGATGGGGAGTGCTTCTGATGGGGAGTGAGTCACATCCATCCGAACAGTCTCCACTTTGACGCACTGGTTATCAGTGAAGGGGGATGGAGTTTTCCCCGTTGCTTCCCCAGCAGAGGTTGCTCACCAGGTGCTGCTGCTCCTGCCTTAGCCCAGCGCTGCATGGCTCCCTGGCACTGCTCCCCAGCACCCCCTCCTCCCTTTTCCTTGTCAGAGGAGGTGAACAGCCTGGCAGCTACACACAACACCTCGGAAACAGCTCTCAGGGAAGAGGCTTTATAAACATTACACCAATTCTTCACGAAGCGGCATGAGGCTGTAATGGGGAGTAATGAGAGGAGGTGTGGTTCCAGCACGCTGCTAATTAGGAACTAAAAACCTGCGCACAGTTGTCAGCACCTCTCTCCAGTGATAATTCCAAACCTGGTATTCCTCCCCTGGCGAATTCCCCTTGATGAATAAATAAAGTGACATTCGGCTATAATCACCAAAAGTTATGGCAAACCCCGTTCACTTTAAGTTGTTACGCATCTAAGAACAGTCCCTGGCAAAGCCGAGAGGATTCATTCCAATTACGCTGGGACACAACAACATATTGCTCTCTTCTTTATAAACAGTTACTGAAAATTGCACTTGTTATTTCCCCACAGCCGATGGCAGCAGCGCCGCTTCCTCGCCTGGCTGGGCTCCAGCCCCGGGCTGTGCTTCTGTGCCTGCCATGGCTTGTGTGGGAAATCAGCTCCCAAGCTGTAATTTATCCCTCCAGCTGGTGCCTCTGCAGCATCACTGGAGGGATGTGCTAATTACCTAGTGTTAATTCAAGCTGAGACAAGCACACTTAGCTCATTTGTAGGTAGGGTGAAGATGTTGGACATTAGTCCTACCTTTAACAGCTTTTTGGTTTGTTGTGGTGATTGTTGTGCTGGGCAAACTAGGTGTTAGCAGATTGCGTGAGATTCTGATATTTGCACTTTATTTCCTCTCTATCCCAGCTGAGAACAAATACACAAACATTGGAAATCTCCTCCCCATCAGAAAGGCTCAAAAAGCCAGTTCTTAGGTTGAAGTTTTTTGTACTTGATAGAATCATGTAGATGATTGGAAAACACCTTTAAGACCACTTGAGTCCAAATGTTAACCCAGCACTGCCAAGTCTGCCACTAAACCAGACCCTTCCCTTCTTCTTTAACTCTGAACAACATAACTCGTTCTTCTGGGACATACTTCTAGAAAGTCAGTGACTGCAGGGAAGTACTAAGGAGAAGTTCTCCGAGTAATAATATAATGGTGTCCCATGTTCAGAGGGCAGGAGTCTGAGTGTCTTCCCTGCTCGATCTATGCCACCATGCAGTGTATTTTATTCCAGTGGGGGAAGAGTGATAAGAAGCAAGACGCTGGAAGTCAGCATTGCAAGCGCCTTGGTCACTTACCAGACTTTTCTGTGAGTTAATCCCGCTACACATGAAACATCCTTATTTCAGGTGTGTGATATGAGAGAGGTACTTGAAGAATGAGAGGCACCCAGGTGTAGCTTTGTGGCAGTGAATGTGTGCATAGGAGAGCAGGAGGTGCTGCCTGTGGCTGTGGGAGCTCTGAGGAGCTCAGTGGTGAGCAGCTGACTCGTGACAGGCACCTATTAGGCATCTATTAGGCTAGATAAGGAAGAAGTTCTTCACTACGAGGTTGGTGAGGCCCTGGCACAGGTTGCCCAGAGAAGCTGTGGCTGCCCCATCCCTGGCCGTGTTCACAGCAAGGTTGGACGCGGCTTGGAGCAACCTGGTCTAGTGGGAGGTGTCCCTGTTCACGGCAGGGGGCTGGAACTGGATAAACTTAAGGTCCTTTCCTACCCAAACAAGTCTGTGATTCTATCTCCCTATGGCTCTGCAGTGCCCCAGCTGCCTACAGCTCAGCAGCCAACCTCTTACATGGATGAGGGTGTTCATGTCTCCTGGCAGGCAGGGCACAGGTAACATCCCTTTCCAGAGGGTCAGCTGGAATTTCCCCATAGACACAGCCAGACCCGGTCTGGGTTAGCTAAAGCAGCACACGTATTTTAAAGCACAGACAAGTAAAAGATGCAGCAAGACCTACAGGAAGGTTTTCAAAACTGTTCTTTTGCATCCAAGTCTGTAGGAGGTGAAGACATTACACTGCAATGCTCACATTGGGCTGTTTGGTTTAGAAGGTCAGATTGAGCACAAACGTGACTTCATTTGTCCCTCTTCTGCCTGCTGGCCTCTGATATAGGCCAATTTCCCTTCAGCTATAGTTGAAAGATAAAAGGTATGATTTCCAAAGGCCAGGAGCTCCTGTTGTGCACCAGGAATCAGACCCCCGATACATTGCACACGCGGCCTTTCCTATGTAGATCTGTGTGAGCCCAAAATCAGCTGTCACGTGAGATCCCTACAGAGCAAAGGGTTCATCCAATTCAGTGACTCATTCAAGGTCACCCTTTGTTCTCCTACTCTTCTTCTTGTGCCACCCTGAAGCGTGTGAGGGGTGGAGGAGTGCGCACCCATGTGCAGCTGCTTGGAGGGAGAGTGTGAAGGGAAGAAGCTGGCTCTGCTGGCGTGGGTGCCAGGAGAGCTGATGGCTCAGTCATGAGCCTCTGTGGTTATTTTTGGTGGGGATCATGGAACAACTTGGAGAAACAACGTGCAAACACTGAGGTCTGTCAGCTCAGTCCAGGTACTCCCTGGGGTACCCCCAGTCACCCCTGCATCTCCTATCAAGGAAGGCTCTTGCTGTTGGGAGGCTGGAGAGGCCCTGGTGGCTCTTCTGCTTGGGGAAAACAGCAAGTGGGAAGAGGAAAGAGGAGGAGCACCTTAAAAAGAGACAACACAAGTGAAATTGTATCAGGCTCACCAAGCTGGTGAAAAGGGCCTTAAACTAAAGTTGCTGGGGGAGGGGAACCTCAGTCCGTCCCACTCCTACAAGTCTGATTCCAGTGCTAGCAGTAGATGCCCAGAAATTGGACAGGGATCATAGGTCATCTGGAGAGCAACACAAAGGAATTCCAGCCACTCCAGCCAGTAAGTCAGCTTCACTGGAGGCCAACACAAATGCCTCTATACAAATGCACGTAGCATGGGGAATAAACATGAGGAGTTAGAGATGTGTGCACAGCTGCAGGGCTATGATCTTATTGGCATCATGGAGATGTAATTGAGATGGCTTCTATGACTGCAGTGCTGAAATGGAAGGATACAGGCTTTTTAGGAAGGTGATGTAGGTGGGGCATCCACAGCCTCTCTGGGCAACCTGTGCCAGTGTCTCACCAGCCACCATAAGAAAGTTCTTCCTTACGTTCAGTCTATACTGAAATCTCTTTCGGTTTAAAACCAAAGCACCTCGTCCTGTCACGACAGGCCCTGCTAAAAAGCTGTGTGTACCTCATCATCTGCTGTTCGTGGTATGTGGGTACAGGACCACGGTCCCTCCTGTGCACATACCAGAGTCAGTCCTTGTTTGTGGTTCATATGGGGAAGGACCAGGAGGTGGTGGCTGGGAGTCTTGGCAGCCCTTACTAGCAGCGCTCTGTGGGTGCTCATAGGAGGCTGCTCTGCAGGAAAGCTGCTGGGGTGTCAGGAATATGCCTTGTGTCTACAGTCGTGGTGAGAACCTGCATCTTGTTGCTTTTCTCCTCAATAAATTGTACGTAGGTGGAACCAATTATATGTAATGTACTTCAGCTTCCTAAATGCAAAGCATGGGAGGCTAAAATGTGCCCCTGATTGACGTCAGTAGTATTTCAAGTGTGTAGCTGAAGGCAGCATCCCTTTGATATCTGTCTATTAGTATCTGTTTTGCTGATGTCATGGGTAGCTTTTTCTTCCATTTGTCTGTTTTGAGTTTTTTAAACTGTATTTTAAACAATGACTTTCACCAGCAGAATGAAAGAGGATCAGCAAAGACTGGTGGGGGGGGTGGGGTGTGGGGGGTGTGTGTGTAGCTGTTTCAACAATATGATGCTGTAGAAAATACTCCTTTGAGCTTCCAGGGCTCAGAAATAAACCCCGAGCCACATTCCTTGGAGGTGTGAAGCACATCACTCACAAGCCAGTGGACTTTAAACTGTGCCTGTGTCTCCTGGTTCTCGGGGATCCAGGTAATGTTTCTGCTTTCATAAGCACATGCATTCGGTAAGGAATGGTTTCTCAGCAGCTTTGGAAATGCCAGAGCTGGCTCAAAGCTGTGCAGGCAGATTCATCTCAGTGGCAGGCAGCAGTGAGGGAGGAGTGTGGGGGGAGATGGTGGGGTACATATCTGAGGGGGCTGTTGGTAGGGACCATCTCTCTTTCTCTCACAACACCTCCTCCCTCATCTCCTCAGGGAAGAGAGAGCCCCACATTAGGCTCCTGTGGGTCCTGGGAGCCAGAGCCACCCTTCTGCCCATGCTGCTGCGTCCCATCACCCCACCAGATCAGCACACAGGGAGAAGATAAGGGATGCACAAGCAGTTGGGGAATGCAGACCCACACATGAGCCTTCCAGCAGGTAAGCAGACACAGCTCCTGTGAAGGGTGTGAGATGCAGCCTATGACCTTACACAAACAAATGGGAGCACCTGGAATTGCACAGCAGAAGATGCACACTTCTCACTTGCATGCAAAATGATAATAAATCAGACAAGGACAGAGATTTATTTATGAGATGATGGGCTTATTTAGCACACTTGGTAACCAGTCACCTCTTCTGCACCAGTCAAGATTTACTGCCACTTTGGGCAGCCCCAGTGCCTGTATCCTTCATTGCTACTGATGTTTTCACTGCAGAGGGGAAAAGGTGCAGAAAAAGAACAAGGATGTCGTCTGTTTTCAAAAAAGACCACACTCTCAGTAGCTTCTGACAACCTTCAGTCATGTATTTCACCTGCTAACATAGTACTCACAGTAATGCTTCGTGCTGTGGATTCTAAGCAATAGCTTTGCATATGCTGCTTCTTCAGAAAACTCATATCCTCCGCTAATAAAGTATAATTAGTAATTGGGGTCTTTAATGATGTTATTTAAAATGGATTATTCTCTATGGATGATAATGTCAGTCCTCTCTCTGTATCATTTCCTTGAAAGCACTAGCAAGTACTTCTGCCCTCCTCATAAGGCCACTGCTCAAGGAGCTGAGAAATGAAGAGCGAACCTGAGCACACAGGCAATTAGTTGAAAGCACATCTTATCCCTTCAGAAGCTGGTCCTATTAATGGACACTCAGCCCACCACGCTCAGGAAATACCTGAAGAGATCATTTGGGAAAATATGCTGTGCAAAACCAACATGTACTGAACACACTTGGGTGAAAGGACAATCAGGTTCCTAAGAAGCCAGCAGACATCACCCTGGGGGCTGCTTACGCCAACAGCTCCTGGAAGCCCCTGTTCATCCCACTGCCCCTCATGCCTCCTCAGCATCCCACAGCTATCACACACCACTGTACCCCATGTCTCTGCCCATCTCACCCCACCAGAACTATTTTCCCCAGCACTCCAGCACTGCATCCAGCCATGCGGGATGGAGACTGGGGGGGTATGAAGCTGTGCAGAGGGATGTGTGACCATAATGGGCTCAGAGAAGAAAGAGTCCACCCTGCCAAACAAGAGCAAACTGAGCTCTAGGACCTGGCCAAAGCTTTGTGTGGGTTTCAAAAGCAGCATTAGTACTCTGGATGTGCCAGTCACATTGGCCAGCAGCCTCGGACATGCAAACATTTCTCCAAAGCCACCAATACTGAAAACCATGGTAATTCCCTTTATTTCATGCTTGCAGTGGAGCAGAGCAATTTTGGCTTAAGCTGTCCCAAGTCTGCCTGAAACTGATACCTATCCTAGAAAAGTCAGCACAGAGTTAAAGCTGATAATTTTAAACACAGATATAACCTTCTTTGCAAGAAATGTCTATACGGTGGGGAAAGGCTCAGACTGCCCAAAACGACTGTCCTGAGCTGAGGAATATCTCCTCTTGAATGAGTACGAGGAAGATAGGAGGAAGATAAGTAAACTGCACTGATGCAGATCGAGAGCAGTGCCCTGTCTCCTTGGGGAAGTCACTAGCTGTGCTGCATTTCAGCTTGGAGAAGTATCCAGACATTGACTTGCATGAGGTTTATTTTCTTTCTGTTATTTCTTTCCCAGTCCCATACAGAAATGCACCTCACCATAAGAACCACCACAAAGCACACCATGTTTAGGGTTGAATGCAGGCACATCGCTCCCTCGCTCTCTCAGTGGCTGTTACACATGAAAGCCAGCAAAGGATAAAGCTGTAATGAGCAGACAATAGAAGATCAGCGGAGCAGGGATGCTGTGGCAGGGACTGTGGCAAGAGAACCTCGTTAGTCAGAGGGACAGTCATGGTGGGTGACTCAGCCTTGGAAAATATGCTTTTTTGGATGACTTAATAAAAGGTTGTTTAATTTTTTTATTGAAATAACTGCTATTACTGACTCGTTGCTAGAGGATGTCAGGGGCAAAGGGAGCATGATGGCATTAGCTTATCTCACAGACTTGCAGCTATCACTTCAAGCTCTGCTCTACATGTAGCTCAGGCTCTCACTTACGCCATGACTGTGATTTTGATGGCTTTACAATTTTACCAAGTAGGCACCATTTGAACCGAGCTTTCCCATGTGGGTGGCCTGCCTTGAGCTTGTTATTACTGACAGGACTGTGGTGTTTCAGCTGTTTCCGAGAACTAAATTAGGCGGAAATGTTTTGCAGATGACTGTTCTGTACATCGCAGGACATGACAGTGACATTCTGGGCTCAAAACACCACAACAAACCATCAATGCTTTTGAAGTGTATCACCCTCTGCGTTCTCAGATCTCATGTGTTCCCCTGAGCCTTCTCTGAACTCAGCATCCCTGCGGATGCTCCATGCTGACACTGAGCCTGCTCTGTCCTCACGTGTCCCTGGTGCATTGCCCATTGTACACACTGTCCACCTCTAGAAGACAATGGCCCCTGCTTCATCCACAGGTCAGAGCTGGAGCAGAACTTCCTCAGCAATTAGCTTATTTCAGCTCCTGGGTGCCACGGACAAGAGGCCAGAAAGCCTCTCAACCCTCTGCTTTTGATACTTCTCCCATTGGCACAGAGAAGCAAGGAGGGAAAGGAAGTGTCTTTGTTCAAATGCCAGACAGAAATAAGTTCATCCAAGGATAAAAGGTATGGGGGGAAGGAGGAGGAGGGCAATAGGAGACAGCCAGACTGGAGACTACAAGGGTAGAAGGGGTCAAGCTAGCTTGGAGGGTATAAGCAGATGAAGAACAGTCTGTAACCAGTACAGCACACTCCTTTCTTGAAACCTGGAACAGGACCCAGCACTGGCAAGTCTTCACATTCCTCTGCAACCAGCAACTCCCTGCTGATGGAGATAGTGTGGGATTAGCAATTGGGGTGCGCAAGCACTGGCACATGGACATCCCCTGTGGGTTCA
>NW_009927058.1:0-11947 GCF_000696875.1 Nestor notabilis | reverse complement strand
TGGGGTGGGTATCTGGGGGTCAGCAGAGGGGAATTACTGCACACTGGGGTGACCGCACGCATGGTCTGGTCTGGTCTCTCTCCTTGCTCCCAGGTAGGACAGCGTGGTCTGTGACTGGACTGGGCATTACATCATAGAATCACAGAATGGTTTGGGTTGGAAAGGACCTTAAAATCATCTAGTTCCAACCCATGGCAGGGACACCTCACACTAGACAATGTCTCCCAAGGCTCTGTCCAACCTGGTCTTGAGCGCTGCCAGGGCAACCACTTCTTTGGGCAACCTGTTCCAGTGCCTCAGGTGTTTTGTTCCTCATTTGAATAACCCCATGCTTTAATCAGCACGCCTGAGTGGCTCCAGGAGCAGAGGCCTCAAGCACGTCCCCTGTTGTCACAGCTGACGAATTCCTTATCCTTTCCATAAGTGATTCCGGTCATCAGGGAGACAACCTCGGTCTGCTTGACCAGGAAGACTCTGTCCCAGGCTCTCCCTTCTCACAGCACTCTTCAAATTCTGATTATCAGCCTCAAGTTATTCAAGTTTAAATCCATTTATTCTCAGGCTTTTCAAAGCCCAGGATACATCATGTACTATTTGAAGGGCAATCTCTATGCTAATAGGTGATTCCCCAAAGAAGCATCAGCCTGAGAGTCAGAGTATGATTGATTTTTTTTATTGCTCGGTCTCCTGTTGCTTGCATTTGTAACAGTGAATGTTTTTACAGATATTACTGTATGTTAGCTAGAGTTATTGCACCAGACTGAACTTAAACAACAGCAGCGTGTTGCTGATATTGGAAGTCTAAACTGACTGAGAACTACGGGTCTACTAATTTTGTCCTTGTTTTGCTTAAACTTAAGCCCGAATCATCTCAAAGAAGACAAGGAATGCTTATGAGAGCTGGAAAATTAAAACTTAAGCTGTTTATCCACAGAGATTTCTGGAAAATGGATTAGCACTGAATTTGTTTTATTGGCCATATAAAATGTAACTAAATAAAGCTATAAGAATGTGCTCTAGGAATAATTCAACACTGGCAGAAAGACAGATTATAACATCTATGGGCCTTCTCTTCAACAAGGTTTTACAGTTTTGAAGAAAAGGCTCCCAGTTCCTGAGCATGAAAAATGGGTCTCTCCAGTGCTCCCAGTTGCAGTTTTGTCAATCTCATTTGGTGCTGGTGCAGCCTAGATGGGAGCATGGAGACCTATGCCCAGGGCAACAGAAGAATATCCCAACCCTTACACACATGGTGCTTTGTTCTGCCAAAGGAGCACCATGGAGCATAAAGTAGTTTTTTGGGCAGATCTATGGACAGCGTCCACTCACCTCCTCCCCATGCCCTAGGAAACCCCACTTCAAACATTCCAGCTCTCCCTGTTGCTTTCCCATGCCCACCAAGCCTTGGCACCAGCCCTGGCTTTTGGGAGACATTTTCCGCCCTCCCCTTTTGGTCACATTTTCCTTGTTCCTCTTTCCTGTCTTCCTCATGCTTCCCCTTTTCCACAAAAGCTGGCATTTGTTTTCCCTCACTTTCACTGTCAAATCAACTGGCATGTGTGTGTCCATGCCCTTGTTCCCTTGGGCCTGTTATGTGCACACACTCCCAATCAAGCATCATAGAATCGCAGACTGGTTTGGGTTGGAAGGGACCTTAAAGCTCCTCCAGCTCCAACCCCCTGCCATGGGCAGGGACACCTTCCACTAGACCAGGTTGCTCCAAGCCCCTGTGTCCAGCCTGGCCTTGAACACTGCCAGGGATGGGGCAGCCACAGCTTCTCTGTGCACCCTGTGCCAGAGCCTCAGCACCCTCATAGTTTAGAATTTCTTACTTATATCTAATCTAAATTTCCCCTGTTTAAGTTTGAGCCCATCCTTACTCTCCCCAACCCCGTTGCTCAGTTTTACAGACTTGCCCCTTCCCACATGTCCCCTTTCCTCCAGCATCATCTAAAATCACTTCACTATCTCCATCTGGTCTGGTTCAAGCTTTGGATGACCACAGCCACCACCCAGCCGGAAAAACAACCAGGGGTCCCCGGGAAGTCCTGTACCCGCTCCTTAGCAGCTGAGTGTCTGCTTTAACTGCAAATAGAGGCGATGCAGGAGATGGATACAACCATCTCGGGTTTGGGGGGGAGGTGGATGGACACTCCCTACCCCGCTGCGGGAGGGGAGCGCGAAGCGGTGACACAGCGCCACCTGGCGGGAAAAGGCAGCTGCTGCGCTGCCCCCCCGCCGCTTCGCTGTAGGGAGCGGGCACCGGTGTCGTCCCCGTTCCCAAAGGGCGGGTGAACCCCTCCGGGCACGCTTTGGGGTTGCTGTGGTTCAAAAAACAATCTATCAATCAATAAACCAACAAACAGCAAAAAGGAAAGTAACACCCCCCCAAAAAAACCCCCAAAAAACAACAAGTGATACAAAAGAAAACTGATGCTAACCACCAAGTGACTGATGCTCAGCCAGTCCCCCAGCATCGTTACCCCCCTGCCAAATTCCCCAGCTTCCTCTTCCCCCTGTTTTATTCCTGAGCATGACACCATATGGTCTGGGATATCCCTTTGGTCAGCTGGGGTCAGCTGTCCCGCTGTGTCCCCTCCCAGCTCCTTGTGCACCCCCAGCTCACTCACTGGAGGGGTGGTGTGAGGAGCAGAAAAGGCCTTGGCTCTGTGTAAGCACTGCTCAGCAACAGCTAAAACATCCCTGAGTTATCAGCACTGCTTCCAGCACAAATCCAAACCACAGCCCCATACCAGCTACTGCAAAGAAAATTAACTCTATCCCAGTCACACCCAGTAAATTCCTCCCAGATAAATGGGGGACTTGAGATCCCCAGTAACATACAGCCCCAAGAACCCTTTAAATGTCATCACTAACACCCCATGTCGTAACAGCAGCCAGTGTGACACACACACCTGTGTCATACAGATAGATTGATTTTAAACCACCCCAGCTCATCTCCCATCAACCTGGAGAGAAACATGGCTTGGCCTTGGGTCCACCCTGGTGCCATTGGCAAGAGGAGTTCTGGATCTGTAGAATCTGGTCCCATTGCTGTTCAGGCAGTTACCAACCCCTCCCACCCCTCAAGCCCGGAAAGGCTTCAAAATCTTGAAAACCATTGAAGAGCAATGTCTGTCTTTGTCTACAGAACATGCACAGTATTTCCTTCCATAACGATATCTCAGAGGAGGGTTAACAAGGAATTAGCAATAACGCACCCAAAAGGATCCTCTGGTGTAGACAAAGTTCCCCCGACAGAAAATTTGGCCAAAGTCACTTCCTGCTCAATCCCAAGGAGTGCTCCTTGGGGAGCAGTGAGATTCCCACTTCCCCTGCTTCCAGTCTTGCTGTCTGTATGCAGCACGTCTGTGCACAGAGGCAAATTCAACCCACTGGTGCCAGAGCTGTTGCAGATCTCCTGCTCCTTTGCTTATATCAGAGATGATTGTAGCCTATCACAACTAACCCCCTCCCGTTCCATTAGAAATAGCCATGCATTTCCTTTTATAAACCTGCAGGACTCATGAGAAGTTGGATGTACAAGCTTGGGACACAAGGAAAAGCTCACAGATTGTGGATTAGAGACTTGTCCTGTACATCACCCCCACTTTTATTACCTCCAGAATGTTAACAGTGAGGGAGCCCTTTTTTTCTGCAACCTAATGAGGTCCCCAGGGAATAAAAGAATAGGCTGTGGAAGTGTGGGCTGAAGCTAAACACTTAATGGAGGACTGCATTTAAGGGCTCTCCTTTAAGCAGCAGATGTGTAACCCCCGTGCATGCCACCTCCCCTGGGCCAGCAGCCCCTGCTATGCTGCCTCCCCTGCCTGCTGCACATATAAATGTGCCATTGGAAAAGTTATGAGCTTTTTATTGTCACTTGTGGAGTGAGATATTGAACCATCGAAGTGCTTATTCATTTCTGGTTATCTGATTGTCGTAATGTTTCTAAACTGCCAGTTGAAGGTAAGAGATAAACTGCAGCCAGGCTCAGACTGAAAGGCGCCTTTGACATAGCTAGGCTTTTTTTCACCAGGGATGATATATTATTTATTGACCCACACAGGGTCACCTGGAAATATTTCATGCAGGGAATCGAAAGGCAAAAGTAAATACTGAAATCAAAGGGCTGCAGCACCTCGTTCTGCCGGTGTGACAGTTTTTCTCTGCTTATGTGGCCATGAGGGACCCAGACTCCTTCTCAGAAGGAAGAGAATCTCTTGTGCCCTCTGTCATTCCAAAAGGAAAAAATTCAACACAGAGCAAAACAGGCAGCTACATTATTTATTTCTCAAAGAATTCCCTTTCCCTGTGTCCATAACCTCACTCTTTAGCACCAGCTTGGAGACGGCAAGCAGTTGCTTAGGGGCCAAGCTGCTGAGGGTACTTGAAGGAGTGAATGGCAGGGATCTACTTGGGGATGTCAGGAGACTTGGCATCACAGCCGAAGGAAACCAGATTGGGGGGGGGGAACAACCTTCTCTGTTACTGTTCTTTAGATTTCCCAGGCTTGGTTTCTACAATCTAATCCAAACGCATCCCCATGAACCAGTATTCACATTGTAAAATGAAGAAAAGGCTTTTCCGAGGCTCAGGGGAGTTGTGTGTGTGCACAGGGTTCAGAGATAACAATTTTCTGAACTAATCTTTGATGTTAGCCTTTCAGCACATAATTTCAATGGAAGACAGGAGAGACATCCATCTGCTAAAGGGAATATTTACCTCTTCCATTCTGCATCTCGCTTCGCTGTTGCTATGGTCACATGTTGTTATAATTGTCTTTTATTATAGCGACTCTCTTTCAAAGACTTTTCTATCCAGTGTATCCTGCCAGCTTTCTGGTTCATGAATGTCTATTTACCTATTTAGCCTGTCTGATGATGGCATTTTTAAGGCCCCAGGGTATTTGGTTTCCAAGCAGTGATAGAATTAACAGAGAAGTTCCCAGCATGATCATGATTTCCTGAAGTCAAAGGCAAGTTGAAAGCAGTGAAGTTGGATGTATTTTTTGTGTGGGTTGATAAATAAAATACTCCTTTCTGAAAAAAGAAAATGTGTGAAGATTATGGCTTTTTATCAATCAGAGATCAAATAGAACAGGCTGAAGGAGATTAATTACTGCAACTCCTCTGCTTGGATGCTTTCCGACAGGGTTTTGTCTAGTCTGGTTTTCAAAGGCCTCCAATTGGCCTATTATGGGCTACATACAGATTCTACAGTTTCCCTTGAGTCACCAGTGCCCTGAGAAAATAAGTCCTCATTTCAAAAGCAGATTGCTTTGCAGCAAAGCCTTGCTGTGCACCAGGCTGGCTGTGAGCACTGAGATCAGTGCCTTCTCCACAGGAGCTGTTGGAGTAAGTGATATCTCCATCCCTCTCCCATGCGCCTGCTCATACTTCCAAAACCAGCATTGTGGGGAATGAAGGGAATGTGCACGTAAATCCCATTCACAAACAGGAGCTGGGACATTGCAGCAGGATCTAGAGCCTGGGAAATGTTCCTGTGTCCCACAGTTTTTACAGAAGCCAGGTTACTTTTATCCTGCTGTTGGTAGAGAGAGAGAATATGGTCACTATACCTTGTGTAATGACCTGAAGACTCTTGCCATATCACTCTCAGTTTTCTTCCTCAAGAGCATCAAACTTTGCATATTATTTTGCATGAATTTAACTTTTCTTCTTTCAGTCCATTTCTGCACTTCAGATCATACAACATCCTAGTCCCATCTTCCTGAGCATTCCTCCTGGTTTGCTGACATAGGCCAGTTCTATAAGGGTGCCCATTACTCCGTTATCAGCGTGATGATGCACCAAAAGATCACAGCATGGTTTTGAGTTGGAAAGGACCTTAAAGGTCGCCCAGTTCCAACACCCTGCCACGGACACAGGCACTAGACCAGGTTGCTCCAAGACCCGTTCAACCTGGCCGTGAACACGGCCAGGGATGGGGCAGCCACAGCTTCTCTGGGCAACCTGTGCCAGTGCCTCACCACCCTCATACTGAAGAACTCCTTCCTTATATCTAGCCTGAATTTACCCTCTTTCAGTTTAAAACCATTACACCTTGCCCTATCAATGACCCCACTAAATGATACCTAATGAGAGCAGACCCATGTTAGGCTTCTCTTCACATGCCTTTCCGGATGGGAAGTGGATTGTTGGTAACTATTTATTGACTTTGTTTGGTTTGAGCATGCAGAGAGGTGGAGCTGGCAGCATCCCCTCCACACTGAGTCTTAAGCATTGGCTGAGTTCAGGCTGACCTGGCAGCGGGACAGAGCTTTCAAAGAAAACCCTGTCTGTGTAAATGTCATCAAAGTGCACAGCCAGATGGAGACAGGGCCCTTTTCAGAAACTTCACTGAGCAAACAGCTGTAGCTGAGCTCTTAGCTTGTCAGACACCAAGGAACCCACACAAGTGAGAGGTCTGATGAACCCTCCAGGCCAAACACCGCCTTCGATGCTGGTGTCAGTCACAAGGCAGGTCTGTAGGCAGGCAGGCAGGCTTCGGGAGGCTCAGGGCTGAGTGCAGCTCCTGAAGCAGCTCCAAATCCCCTCTACCATCACTTTGCCCTCTTTGCTGGGGAGCCCCACTTTAGGCAGGGTCAAAAGCAGCGCATTGATCAAAAGGAACAGCAAGTGGTGAGTCTCACCCTGCAGCGGGACAATGATGCTGATGGCTCTGTTGGCCAGCATGTGTGGGCTGCTGGGTATTGAAAACAGTAGCCAAATCCTAAATGAAGCAAACACAGCTCCACGTGATGCCAAGTGAATGCATAAGAACTGCTTTATGGCCCGAGCTGTGTCCCATGCCACTGGTGGGCTGCTATACCCCTTCAGACGCAAGGTCTGGGCTCTGCCCAGCTCAGCACATCATTGTCCCTTGTGGTCCAGCCGATGTGCTCATCATTGGAGCTGGGGCATCATGTAATGCCAGTGGGACCAGCTTCAGCCCAGGCATCCCCAAACTGTGTTGCCATGGTGATCTGTGCTCCAGCCTCATCCCTTTTGGTCACCCACCTGGCACACAGCAGGTCTCACCTCCTTCTCATGTCTCTCATCCCTCCTGCCCTGTTCTCCATGGGGCAGTGAGCCTCCATGGTCCCAGCTCCACAAGCAGCTGCTGTCACACAAGCTCTGTTTTTTAGGAAAGCATCCATCCCAGCTTTTGCTGGAGTGCTTTGCCATGGTTTGCTTGGCAGCTGTGGTGAGAGCAGTGCTGGGGCTGCTTGGGCACTGCAGCAATTACATCTGATCGTTTGTGTTAAATAGGGGGACTGCAGAGCCAGGACCAGAGGCCAAACTCAAGTGGTTTCAATGATTGGGAGCTTTGTGCTCAGACATTGCTGTGAGGGTAAAATAATAATGGGGCTGCTGACAATTTGCTGGTGTTTCAATAAGTATTACCTTTCAGGGGAAATGGCAAAGAAAGAAAACAGCACTCAGCTCGGTGCTGCTGAGTTAATTGGGCAGAAATAGAGTAGTTTTGTCTTGCCTTATACCAGTCACTGATCATCTGCTCCTAAAATCTGCTTACCTTTGGGTGCCACTTCTGCAATGTCTGTCATTCTGCAAGGCTGTTTTGAAACCAAGTGTGGATGAGAAAACAGGTGATGGGAAGTCAAAGCTGAAATTGCACGGTCAGAAACTCACCCTTCCTTTGCCTGCTGTGAGGAGGTAGGACGGGAGGTTGAGAGGGCTGCATTTCTCCCTCCAATCCTCAGCATCCCTGGCTGCAAGGAGCAGTGCCTTGACAGGGGAGCAGCTGCAAGAGTGCAGCTCAGACTCATGTTCAACTGTGTGATTATCTGCATTCAGCTGTGTGTAAATCCAGCAGCCGGAGTACAATGGGAGTTACCAGACCCAGCTCCTGGGCAGTTCTCTAAATATTTAGAAGAGCACTGCTAGTCATTAAACCAGGTTGGCACAAGGATGATGGTGAGAACATAGGAGTGGCCCTAGAAGCCAGCCCAGCACCCTGTCCTCAGGTGATGGCTAAAGAGAGAAAGAGGCTGTTCAATTTGTTAAGGTTGTGTTGATGCCCATCTCCAATGGTGAAAATCAATAGAAGTGGCTCAAGGAAAAGTAGAAGGATCAAGCAAGTATATGAGATGCCCCAAAAACATGTGTTCCATAATGCAGTAGTCTATGGCTTGGGTGCCTCTGGGGCCTTTGCACTTAAGACACCTCAGTGGATTTCACCTCCTTGAAGGCATCCAAAACATACGTGAACCTGTGCGCACTTACCTTACATCCATAATGCCCTCTCACGGGGAGCATCACAGATTTAAACACTGTGCAACCGTGTTTGCAGAATTCCATGCAGAATTCCATACAGAATTCCACACTGAATGAAAATAAATCTTTTTTTTTTCCTTGAGATTGCAGCCTGCTGGTTTTGTGTGAGTTCCTTAGCTCTTCTATTAACAAAGGCTGATGGGTGGTTCCTTATTCATCTTCTCCATGTCATTTGTAATTTATAACCCACTAGCATATCTTCCTGTCTGGTTTTTGGGCTCAGGAGCTATTTTTACCTGTTTTTCCCATGCACAGAAGCTTTTCTGTACCTTTGATCACCTTTGCCAGCTTTCTCCATATATTTCTAGCCATAAAGCATCTCCTGGAGGGAGATGTTTCCAACATGGGAGGGGTTGGACACATCCTTAGAGTGACAAAGGCCTCCCTTGACCCAAGCACTGGAGATCAACCTGTGTCAAAGGGCTAAGTTGCTCTGCAGTGCCCAGGTGTGTGCAAAGAGCCTGTGCTGGCAGCTATAGGTGAGTGCAATATTTAAGTGTCTGCCTTAAATTCCCAGCAGGGTCTGGGTTATACAAGGAAAAGTCTCCAGGTGTGTGGAGTGGAGTCTGGTCTCATTGTTTGTATGATGTGACAGCCTGAATCCTAACATGGGGTCCTCCTAAATTCTTAGCATGGTCCTTGGAGGAGTGACTTTCTCCTTTAATGGCTGTCACTGAAACATATAAATATAGAACCTGACACTTTCATGCACAGATCATAGCACTTCTTTCCTTCCTAGAGCTAGAAGAGGCATCTGTTGTTCAGGGTGGCTTTGCAGACCCCATGTGCTGGTGACACCAGCATTAATGAGGCACAGACCGAGCACCTTCCTCTAATACCTTCCCTGATTTCGCCTGCCCAGGTAGCACAGCTTGAGGATGGCAGAGATGTGAGTCTAGTCCCTGCACAAACACATTTCAATCAGCATCTCCATCTTGCCAGGAGAATTCTCTATTGCCTGCCATGCAGCTAGTCAGTGTACGTAAGAAGGAAGAAGAGTGCAAATATCAGTTCTAGGTCATCAGGGCATTTTAAGAGGAAAAGGGCTTTCTCAGTGAGTGATTTTCCTGCCCCATTGAAGATGTCAGTGCTCTGGGCAGAGCCCAGTTTATGTCAGGTAGGACTGCTGCTCTTCATGCACTGCAGGATTGCCCCAAGTGCCCTGGCTCAGAGCTGGACTCTCATCTGGCCAGGCAAGCCCTTCCCCAGAGCCCCAGCAGACTGACTTTAAGTAAGGCAGAGGAAAAGTTCACCATCGCAGATGACTGGTGGGAATCAGACAGGCTGGGGACACTGTTTCTGGTCCTTGGTCACCAGCCTCTCTCCCTTCTGGCACCTCAGTGTGCTGTTACTTCCTCCTTGGCTGCTCCCCTTACCACAACACAGAGATCAGCTAAATTGAAAACTGTGTGGTTGTATCTTTATGCAATGAATATTGAGGCTTAATGACAAAAGTGTAGGCACTGTTGCCTTGAAAATGTGTTGCTAAGAAGCAAATGAAGAGTCTGAAAAATGCAAAATACAGGCAGCAAGGGAAAACACAAGCACTGCTAGGAAGGAAGGAAGCAGCTGTACTCATCGCTCCCTATAGTCAGGTACTGCAAGGTTTAAACCCTTGCTTTCAGGAAAAGCCCAAAGCCATTTTTATTCTAGGCCATAACAGCCAGGTGTTATCATCAATAAGTATGTTAATCACAAAGTAGAAATCAGCAAGTAAGTGAAAGGAGCAATTCAATAGGGTCTTCATCTTCTCGGGTCTTCCTCTTCTCAGGTCTTCCTGGATTGCTAGGGGAGAGATGTGGGATGGGTTAACATGGAACAGAGTCTGTCTGAGGCAGCATTACATTTTTTCCCATGTTGTTCTTGGATGATATTACAAGGTCGATGAAGAGTGTTTGAAACATCTGTCTGAGTCTCGGCAAAGGAAAGAATGGAGTCCAGAACATTTTAACCTTTCATAACAAACACTTCAAAGGTGCTCTGAATTGTGTGCAATGACTTCTACAAGAAGTATGAACATTTACAGAGCTCTGAACACTTAGTGTGCCATGTAAACACCAGCTAATTAATCTAAGTAATATCATAAAGCAGATTAAACTATTTATCTCCTCAGAGATAAACCAGTAAAGAGAGTTAAAAAAAATCCAATCAACTTCCTCGTAGAATGCTCATTTAAAAGGGGAAACTGTTATGGTGTTTATTTCTCCAGGACAAAGAAATTTCCTGCTATTTCTGCTACAGATGAGTACAGAATAAATGGAAAGGCTGCATTACATTCATTTGGAAGGCCTGCTTTTCCCTCCAGTGTTACACCAACATCAGCCCATCGTTTTTGGAAGTGTTTCTTTTTGTCAGCTGGTGTAAGCACTTGGAAAGACGGAGTCCTAACTCCAGTGACTGCTTCTTCAGCTGTTGTCTTCCTCTTCCATATGCATACAAAGGAAGACTTAAACAATGCACATAAAAATATTCTGATGCTGAAATTGGGTTCAGCTGCCTTTCTGTCTGCTCCTCTCCTGCTTTGCCTAAGCTAAATGGTCTTTCATCATGCAGCCCAGCAATGACTGTCTAAAAGCTGGGCATTTATTTCACTGCAATCTTCCAGCCTCTCTCACGAGCACATGAGCAGAGCAGGAGCCTGAACTGGTCATGCTAACAGGAGGCCACAGGTCCCACTGCCTCTGCAAACCCACACCTTGGCTTTGACAGAGCCTTACTCAGCTGAATAAAGGCTTTGAGGATGTAGCCATATAAACTAATGTAAATACTGTGTAACAGCTAATATTCATTGTAGAGGAGGAAGTAATGCAGCTTTATGAGCGGGAAGGTCAAGGAATGTTATCCACTTTTACCCAGGATTTTTGTGGTCTCTATTTATTTATTACCCATTTGCTTTTCTATTGACACTGGCTTGAGATAGAGGAAACTCATGCAAACATCAGATTGCCAGTCAAGATCCTGACAAAGGAAGGAAACTGCCATTGATTACAAAGGACTTGATTTGGCGATCCTTGCAGAGCTCCTTGCCCCACTGCAGTGCTTGCTGCCCCTTTGCTGCCTGCTTTAGGTGCCTCAGCATTGCAGAGTTGAGCCTTGTGCTTGCCCAGGGCTGGCAGTAGGTCTCTGGTGTAGCTTGTTTGGGACCACGCTTGGGCAATTTCAGCTACAAGAAGTAGTCAAAGTGATTCCGATCATTCAGAAGAGAGCTTGTCTTGAACAAGAGCTGTGCCCATGCGGTTCTGTTTGCTGACCCCTCCACCAGAAGGAAACCAAAAAGGGTCAGAAGGGCATTCTGTCCCCATTCTGTCTCCATCATCCATCCTTAGTATTCCACCTTCTGGAACACTTTTTGAATATAATGGAGCACAGGGAGAGCGACAGTAGGTACTTCTAATGATTCAGATCTCATGATGAGTGTTATTCTTTCTAATACCTCTTGTCCATCTAACAACAGAACACTTTTACATACCATTACAGATCCATTATATCCTTAGAGATACACACAAACACACAAGTGTTTATATACCAAGAGTAACAGTCTCACGTAGTATAGTTGGATTCATTTTGAACACCTGTTTTCCAGAAGGTTATGATAGTGAGCTTTTAAACATGGAAAAAGGTTCTTAATGACTTCTTTGCCTCTGTCT